>NC_090281.1:84873252-85173252 GCF_037392515.1 Haliotis asinina
GCCTTTACTGAGTGGAATGTCTGAGTGGAACATCCATGTTAAACCGTGCCATGACATCTCAGAGGACTTGCTCTGTAAAACAGCCTTAGAATTAGTACAAATTTCAACATCCACAAACATGAGCATGTTGTCTTAAATGTGTCAAAACTCATATTCACCACACCTGAACTTAATGATGAAGATGCATTGTTGAAGGGCTTATCACTCACTAACTCAAGCAATCACTCTCACTCAAGCAATCACTCTCACTCAAGCAATCACTTACTCACAGTGGTTGCTAGAAGTTTCACTATAGTTGCTCTGATCAAATTTTATTATCCTTGAACATCCAGGTTAGAATTGGTCTTCAGCAACAATGATGCTGTTGATCACTTTATTGTCTCGTCCAGATTGGATTATTTACAGACTGATGTCATATAGCTGGAATATAGCTGAGTGTGGCATTAAACAACAAAACAATGAATCAAATATGATTTTTTTAATATATTTTTCATTATCCTGACTCATGCTTATTACGCTCATCCTTTCTCTATGCAAAGATAGTGGAACACCTGAAATCTCTTTGAAATTCCCTTCTTTTGAAGCAGACAACAACCACACTCACCCACAGGAAGCCTCCCTGTTTTCGCGCCAGTATTTGTCACTTGACCTGCCATACTTGTCACTCTCTCTGTAAATACATAGCCTGACATGAGAATTTACTGTGAAGTCCAATGTGCCTGTCGGGCAGTTGGGAAGGTTTGTTGTCATGAGTCAGGATATGTAGAAAATGTCAATTTTATTTAGAAAATTACACATGCATGTGTTTATCGTGTCTGTTCTTTAACTCTTACAGTTATCAGAGAAACTTGGCTTACTCCATATCAGTAAAGGAGAAATGAAGGAAAGGCACATTGTTGTGTCCAAACCAGGAACTGTTCATCAGGAGGTCAAGGCCATGACCTCTGACACATCAGGTCAAGATCATAAACCTGATGTCAGGGTCAAAACTAAGACAAACAGAAAGGATCAGAAGAACACACAAAATAAAGAAAACAAGCAAATGAATGATGGTAGTGTTGTGCCTGATGCTGAACAGACAGATACATCTGAGAATTGTGATGAGACTAATGTAGAACAGGTTGAAAAGAAAAGTGATAAAGTAACTTGTGAAATATGTGGTAAGGAGGTTCTGAATGCAAACATCCAACTGCATTCTCTTCATTGTGCTAGACAGGTCAAGGCCAATATGACAGGCCAGTCATCAAAAGTTGAATCCAAATCCAAGAAAAAGACAAAAAATACAAAACAGGACGCAGCTTTACAACGTACAGCATCTGCCTTGGATAAAATCAAAGACGATGATTTTGATAGTTTGATAGCAACGGTGCAGAAACTTGACAACAGGTGCTGTTTTACAAAATGTAAACAGTTCACAACAACCTTGGGTCATACCTGTGACTTCTGCTCAAGGAGGTTCTGCCTGGCCCATCACATCCCCGAGATCCATGGATGTGGAGCTGATGCTAAGGCTGCAGCCAGACAGGCCATGGTCAAGGAAGGAATCCTCTTTAGGGGCAATGTTGCACCACAGAAAAAACTGGACCCTAACAAGCGAGCTGGTTTACAGAGAAAGTTGGATAAGAAGCTAGATGAGATGGCAGGAAAACGTTCATCAAAGAATAGCAAGAAATGATATTAGGCCGATCCTGTGGATATGTACTACTGAACCGTTGCTAAGGAACTAGTCACCTTTGTTATCTGCTGTGGCCTTTAACAAATGTTGAGTAGTGTATCTTTGAATGAAAGAAGGAGGAATGTATTTGAAAGTTGTGTTTTTTGTAAATTGACATAGGGTTTGATTTCCTATGTAGGTATTATGTATGGAACTCATTTCTGTGCTGTGATTTGAATATTGCCAAAGCATCACAAAACCTATACGTTGTTCTGCAGCTATTTGATGAAATTGGGCATCTTTTATAAAAAAAAACTGATCTGCTGGTATGCTGAGTTAGTCAAGAGGCAGAATATGAATTTTCAATTTAGATTTTGACTAAACCATTGCAGCATGATAGCATGACCCTGAATTACGAATATCATGAAGGTGCAAAGCTGACAAAATCATACCGTAACCCCACCACACACTTACTTCCTCATTATGTGTCAGAGAAGTAATTTTAGAGACAATGTCAAAAAGGTTTTCAAAATGATGCTCATGCTGTCGATGACTGGATTGTCTGGTCCAGACTTAATTAGTTACACATGTCTGCCATATAGCTTCTTTGAGTGACATTTGACTGGCATCACTTGCTTGGTAACCATGTTAGAAGCTACATCAAAACGTTCTTTGTGTTATATTAAAGAAATTGTATATCCACAGAACTCTTCTTCTTGTTCTCTGCCTTATCGCTGGAATATGCTGAGTGCGGCATAGAACAGCAGACACAACAAACACAGCTTGAAATTTGGCAAGCATGTTTTTTGAAGACATTTTGTTCAAATTAATATATTTTTAATGATGTTTAGGAAAATAATTTGAAAATCAAATTTTACAAAAACCTGTTAGTTGTCAGAGAGAGAGGACTGGTGGTCAGTCTTGGTGATGCCAACTCACCCAAACAGCATGGATTGTTGCCCATATATGTCAGTCACTGGACAACCAGCTTGCAGATGGAGAGAGAGAGAGAGGGAGAGAGAGAGAGAGAGAGGTCGAGAGAGAGAAAATACTGATGGTATTTGCTGTTGTTCATTACTGTGATAATAAATATGTCCTCTCATTATTAGTCATGTTTTCTTTTATGTTAACTCTTCCTGAGAGTCTTGTTCTGTGATGTTTTTACCCTTATGGTTGGTGTAGGACAGACATTCAGTGGTTTTGACCTAGCATTCATTACGGGTTTAAATATGTTTTTTGAAATTTTTATTCTGTTTTTTTTTTTTAATTTCAATGCCCTTCTATTTGAAGAAAACAACATCTATGATCAAAGTGGGGAAAAAACGAGCCACAAAAAGGCAGAGAGGAAGTTGCAGCTAACATACACAGATTAAAGCTGAATGATCTGAACTTTTCTCATCTTTCAAATATATTTATTGGAAACAATAAGGACAAGATATCTCTTTCAACTTTACCTGCTCAAGCTATAGTCTCATTAGCAACCTGATGACAGATGAAAAAGTGAATGATTAATAAATCTTCACCCAGTCAGTGTTGTATAGTTCGTGAAGTAGCTGTACATCTTTGAATTTGAAGAGTCTATAAAGCTCTTGAAGCGATAGGTTTTTGGTGATTGAAGCAGCCTTATAATTCTGTGGACGGCAGTGTACACTTCTGGAAGCGGTTGTATAATCAGAAGTAAGTCGTTTTGGGTGACTCAAGGTAGTCTTCAAGACTGGCTGTGTTTAGAATGGGTGCCCGTTATGTTGTTGACTGTTATATGATACACATTCATGAGCCTATTCATAAACCTAGAAACATTCGGACGACCCGGGATTCGAACCTGTAACCATACACATTTCTAAAATTCTGAAGCGAGACACACGAACTTTATCCACTCTCCTACTCAGACAGTTCCATACAGTCAGAAGTCTCGCTCCGTGCATATCCCAGTGGACGAGAAATGTGTGTTCACCTTAACATGCGATTGTAGTTTCAAATTGTTTTTTATGCACTTTAATATCTATTTTGAAGCACAGAAACTGTTTATTTCATAATTTGTTACCTGAAGTTAGTGGTGCATTTATTGCCGATTTGACGTTTTTTGGGGGTACCAAGATTCAGAGTCAAAGAAAACGGGCATCGTGAGGCTGGAACATGGCAAAAACAGCTTGTATATCCACAGAACTCTTCTTCTTGTTCTCTGCCTTATCGCTGGAATATGCTGAGTGCGGCATAGAACAGCAGACACAACAAACACAGCTTGAAATTTGGCAAGCATGTTTTTTGAAGACATTTTGTTCAAATTAATATATTTTTAATGATGTTTAGGAAAATAATTTGAAAATCAAATTTTACAAAAACCTGTTAGTTGTCAGAGAGAGAGGACTGGTGGTCAGTCTTGGTGATGCCAACTCACCCAAACAGCATGGATTGTTGCCCATATATGTCAGTCACTGGACAACCAGCTTGCAGATGGAGAGAGAGAGAGAGGGAGAGAGGTCGAGAGAGAGGTCGAGAGAGAGAAAATACTGATGGTATTTGCTGTTGTTCATTACTGTGATAATAAATATGTCCTCTCATTATTAGTCATGTTTTCTTTTATGTTAACTCTTCCTGAGAGTCTTGTTCTGTGATGTTTTTACCCTTATGGTTGGTGTAGGACAGACATTCAGTGGTTTTGACCTAGCATTCATTACGGGTTTAAATATGTTTTTTGAAATTTTTATTCTGTTTTTTTTTTTAATTTCAATGCCCTTCTATTTGAAGAAAACAACATCTATGATCAAAGTGGGGAAAAAACGAGCCACAAAAAGGCAGAGAGGAAGTTGCAGCTAACATACACAGATTAAAGCTGAATGATCTGAACTTTTCTCATCTTTCAAATATATTTATTGGAAACAATAAGGACAAGATATCTCTTTCAACTTTACCTGCTCAAGCTATAGTCTCATTAGCAACCTGATGACAGATGAAAAAGTGAATGATTAATAAATCTTCACCCAGTCAGTGTTGTATAGTTCGTGAAGTAGCTGTACATCTTTGAATTTGAAGAGTCTATAAAGCTCTTGAAGCGATAGGTTTTTGGTGATTGAAGCAGCCTTATAATTCTGTGGACGGCAGTGTACACTTCTGGAAGCGGTTGTATAATCAGAAGTAAGTCGTTTTGGGTGACTCAAGGTAGTCTTCAAGACTGGCTGTGTTTAGAATGGGTGCCCGTTATGTTGTTGACTGTTATATGATACACATTCATGAGCCTATTCATAAACCTAGAAACATTCGGACGACCCGGGATTCGAACCTGTAACCATACACATTTCTAAAATTCTGAAGCGAGACACACGAACTTTATCCACTCTCCTACTCAGACAGTTCCATACAGTCAGAAGTCTCGCTCCGTGCATATCCCAGTGGACGAGAAATGTGTGTTCACCTTAACATGCGATTGTAGTTTCAAATTGTTTTTTATGCACTTTAATATCTATTTTGAAGCACAGAAACTGTTTATTTCATAATTTGTTACCTGAAGTTAGTGGTGCATTTATTGCCGATTTGACGTTTTTTGGGGGTACCAAGATTCAGAGTCAAAGAAAACGGGCATCGTGAGGCTGGAACATGGCAAAAACAGCTTGTATATCCACAGAACTCTTCTTCTTGTTCTCTGCCTTATCGCTGGAATATGCTGAGTGCGGCATAGAACAGCAGACACAACAAACACAGCTTGAAATTTGGCAAGCATGTTTTTTGAAGACATTTTGTTCAAATTAATATATTTTTAATGATGTTTAGGAAAATAATTTGAAAATCAAATTTTACAAAAACCTGTTAGTTGTCAGAGAGAGAGGACTGGTGGTCAGTCTTGGTGATGCCAACTCACCCAAACAGCATGGATTGTTGCCCATATATGTCAGTCACTGGACAACCAGCTTGCAGATGGAGAGAGAGAGAGAGGGAGAGAGGTCGAGAGAGAGGTCGAGAGAGAGAAAATACTGATGGTATTTGCTGTTGTTCATTACTGTGATAATAAATATGTCCTCTCATTATTAGTCATGTTTTCTTTTATGTTAACTCTTCCTGAGAGTCTTGTTCTGTGATGTTTTTACCCTTATGGTTGGTGTAGGACAGACATTCAGTGGTTTTGACCTAGCATTCATTACGGGTTTAAATATGTTTTTTGAAATTTTTATTCTGTTTTTTTTTTTAATTTCAATGCCCTTCTATTTGAAGAAAACAACATCTATGATCAAAGTGGGGAAAAAACGAGCCACAAAAAGGCAGAGAGGAAGTTGCAGCTAACATACACAGATTAAAGCTGAATGATCTGAACTTTTCTCATCTTTCAAATATATTTATTGGAAACAATAAGGACAAGATATCTCTTTCAACTTTACCTGCTCAAGCTATAGTCTCATTAGCAACCTGATGACAGATGAAAAAGTGAATGATTAATAAATCTTCACCCAGTCAGTGTTGTATAGTTCGTGAAGTAGCTGTACATCTTTGAATTTGAAGAGTTTATAAAGCTCTTGAAGCGATAGGTTTTTGGTGATTGAAGCAGCCTTATAATTCTGTGGACGGCAGTGTACACTTCTGGAAGCGGTTGTATAATCAGAAGTAAGTCGTTTTGGGTGACTCAAGGTAGTCTTCAAGACTGGCTGTGTTTAGAATGGGTGCCCGTTATGTTGTTGACTGTTATATGATACACATTCATGAGCCTATTCATAAACCTAGAAACATTCGGACGACCCGGGATTCGAACCTGTAACCATACACATTTCTAAAATTCTGAAGCGAGACACACGAACTTTATCCACTCTCCTACTCAGACAGTTCCATACAGTCAGAAGTCTCGCTCCGTGCATATCCCAGTGGACGAGAAATGTGTGTTCACCTTAACATGCGATTGTAGTTTCAAATTGTTTTTTATGCACTTTAATATCTATTTTGAAGCACAGAAACTGTTTATTTCATAATTTGTTACCTGAAGTTAGTGGTGCATTTATTGCCGATTTGACGTTTTTTGGGGGTACCAAGATTCAGAGTCAAAGAAAACGGGCATCGTGAGGCTGGAACATGGCAAAAACAGCTTGTATATCCACAGAACTCTTCTTCTTGTTCTCTGCCTTATCGCTGGAATATGCTGAGTGCGGCATAGAACAGCAGACACAACAAACACAGCTTGAAATTTGGCAAGCATGTTTTTTGAAGACATTTTGTTCAAATTAATATATTTTTAATGATGTTTAGGAAAATAATTTGAAAATCAAATTTTACAAAAACCTGTTAGTTGTCAGAGAGAGAGGACTGGTGGTCAGTCTTGGTGATGCCAACTCACCCAAACAGCATGGATTGTTGCCCATATATGTCAGTCACTGGACAACCAGCTTGCAGATGGAGAGAGAGAGAGAGGGAGAGAGAGAGAGAGAGAGGTCGAGAGAGAGAAAATACTGATGGTATTTGCTGTTGTTCATTACTGTGATAATAAATATGTCCTCTCATTATTAGTCATGTTTTCTTTTATGTTAACTCTTCCTGAGAGTCTTGTTCTGTGATGTTTTTACCCTTATGGTTGGTGTAGGACAGACATTCAGTGGTTTTGACCTAGCATTCATTACGGGTTTAAATATGTTTTTTGAAATTTTTATTCTGTTTTTTTTTTTTAATTTCAATGCCCTTCTATTTGAAGAAAACAACATCTATGATCAAAGTGGGGAAAAAACGAGCCACAAAAAGGCAGAGAGGAAGTTGCAGCTAACATACACAGATTAAAGCTGAATGATCTGAACTTTTCTCATCTTTCAAATATATTTATTGGAAACAATAAGGACAAGATATCTCTTTCAACTTTACCTGCTCAAGCTATAGTCTCATTAGCAACCTGATGACAGATGAAAAAGTGAATGATTAATAAATCTTCACCCAGTCAGTGTTGTATAGTTCGTGAAGTAGCTGTACATCTTTGAATTTGAAGAGTCTATAAAGCTCTTGAAGCGATAGGTTTTTGGTGATTGAAGCAGCCTTATAATTCTGTGGACGGCAGTGTACACTTCTGGAAGCGGTTGTATAATCAGAAGTAAGTCGTTTTGGGTGACTCAAGGTAGTCTTCAAGACTGGCTGTGTTTAGAATGGGTGCCCGTTATGTTGTTGACTGTTATATGATACACATTCATGAGCCTATTCATAAACCTAGAAACATTCGGACGACCCGGGATTCGAACCTGTAACCATACACATTTCTAAAATTCTGAAGCGAGACACACGAACTTTATCCACTCTCCTACTCAGACAGTTCCATACAGTCAGAAGTCTCGCTCCGTGCATATCCCAGTGGACGAGAAATGTGTGTTCACCTTAACATGCGATTGTAGTTTCAAATTGTTTTTTATGCACTTTAATATCTATTTTGAAGCACAGAAACTGTTTATTTCATAATTTGTTACCTGAAGTTAGTGGTGCATTTATTGCCGATTTGACGTTTTTTGGGGGTACCAAGATTCAGAGTCAAAGAAAACGGGCATCGTGAGGCTGGAACATGGCAAAAACAGCTTGCTTGAGCTTGACAGATGTAGAAAAATAAAACAGTTGCATTTTTATAATTGTCCAGATGAGGCCGACCACTTTGGGGACACCCCCCATACATATTATCCAATACCACAAGTGTTAAGTCGTGGTTGGTTTGACGTCAGGAAACATATTCAGATAAAATTCGAAAGATATGACACAGTGCTTTTGAAGTTCGGAATCTAGCAGGTAGAGTTCGTGCAGGTTCAGGTTTAGGAACTGTGCTTGATGTTAGAATGTGGGTGAAGATCCGGGTTTCAGTTGGTCTTCAGCAACCCATGCTTGTCGTAAAAAGGCGACTAACGGATCGGGTGGTCAGGTTCACTGACGCATGTCAACCTATCTCACTTAGGTTGATCGATGCTCGTGTTTATAGTATTGATCACTGTCCGGTTTAGGATAGATCCCCAGTTACCAGCAGCCCGTGAGGATACGGGTTAGAATTCAGCAACTCATGCTTGTCGTGAGAGACGACTAACGGGATGGGGCGGTCGCTGACTTGGTTGACACGTAATCGTATCCTAATTGGATAGAGTACACCATGCTCATGGTGTTGATCACTGGATTGTCTGGTCCACACTTAATTATTCCTAGACTGCTGCCACAAAACTGAAATATTGCTGAGTGCAGCGTTAAATACCAAGCAACCTACCCGGTTGCCAGCGTATAATTGTACCTATGCGACATGGATCACTGGCTTATCTGCACCAAAGATGAATATTTATACTAAACTGTGTTTATAAATGACACGCCTATAACAAAATGAAGGATATATCAAGAGGGGTGGGGATTTGGGTGTGTGTGTGGAGGGTGGGTTGGGGTGGTAGTGGTGGTGTTGTCCGGTTGCTGCCCCGACCCCTTTTCATGAAGCCTTCACATATATATAATTTGGTCGAATTGCGTAAAGTCAACTAATACGAATCGAACTGTAGATATAGCAAGCACTTGACTGTACCTGGATTATTGTTGAGTGCGGTGTGCAGAAAATACAGAGCAATACACTTCAAAACTTGCTAATATTTGGGTGTACTCTCCATAAGAAGTGTGGCAGCTGGATGACAACCCTCAAATGGATAATGGTTATAAACGCCCACACCACTTTCATGAAGTGGTTAGCGTCGCCTCCCTCGACGCCTGTGCACCAAGATTACAGGACAGAAGCAGTCAACTAGTCAGTCTTTCTTTGCACTCACCAGGCCACAGGTCTATAGTACAGCACAGTGCACATACATTATTATTAGGCAATTGAAAGTAATTCATTTCTGCGTAGAAAGGCATGGTACAGAAACATTGACATTTTCCAGGCGTTCCTTACTAGAATGGGTTAATAGAGAGAGAGATATATAGAGATACATATTGTGATATACAAAGTAATATTTCTGAATATACTTATTGCTCAAAGTGTGGTAGGCTGGACACAAAGAAAATGATATTCATGTTCAATTCTATTAAAACATCACATTTTGCATAATCTTTTTTTTTTAAATTCCAGTGTATCTACCCGTTTATTTTAAACACCCTTTTGTATGTCTGTTTTGTCGTGCATTGCAGAAGCATGGTTATGGATACTGAGTCTGTGGCAACTGTCGTTCTTCTCCACGAACAAAACAAAAAGCAAAATAGTTTCTGTTGCCGCTGACATTTTCATTTACACACTGTTTGACAGGTTATTTGGGAATACGTCATTTTCAAAGAAGAAAGCAAGTACATTTAAATCGAAAAGGAGTCCCACTGGGATGGGAGAGAACACGTGGAAGATCTAGACTTGCTGTATTTACGGCAAAAACGGTACGGTGAAGGATGGGTCAGGGGGGAAATAATATGGTTGAAAATATTTCATCTGAAGCCTCTGGCTGACGGCGTCGGTTCCAAATGTATTCCCGTGCTTCAAATACTCAATAACACCCGTAGCTTGGCCAACACATGATGTTTATCTCCTAAACAGAGGTATAGGCAGTATAGTAGAAACAGTTGGTAGTACTACATGAAGTTAAGAAGGTTATCAGAGTGACGATTTGCCTGAACCGTCTGTATTTCAACATTGGTTCGAGACCCAGATTCCGAAGTTAAGAAGGTCATCAGAGTCACGATGTGCCCAAACCTGTCTGTATTTCAACATTGGTTCGAAACATAGATTCGCCCTGATTATCATTCTTCATTTCTCAGCACCATACATATCAACGTTGATATCATCAATATGATAAACACTTTTACCTGTATTACATTGCCCTTTCATCCCTTTAAATGACGTCTTCTTCAAAGCGGCCGTAAGCCTTGTCATAACCTTTTATAACCAAATGGTTTCTCTACAGCCAAGAATTCTGATATCGTCCCACAATGGCCAAGAACACGATCCAGTCGTTCAAGTCGGACCGTGTCTACAGCAAGCAGCAAAAGAACATGTTGATAGTGTACACAGCTCCAGAACCCAAATCCTTCAATGGCGCCCTCTTGCGGAAGGCAGTGGAGACTCTGGAAGCAGACGGCCACAGTGTAGAAGCGTCAGACCTGTACGCCATGCACTCTGACCCAGTTTGTGGAAGGACGGACATCGTCGGTCAGTGTCAAACTCGTGGGGTATTCTGGATAGGATGTGTAAAAGTACGTGTGTGCGTCCGCTGGAGTGGCTGTTATAGTAGTCCCAGAAATAACTGAGAAAAGTAATGATGTATCTATAATCAAATACATGTGCAGTGTATGAAATAGGCATACATCTATAGAAACTGTAGGAGTTTTACTGAATATGTTGCGATGTGATTCTTCTACAGAGTCAAAGAGTCTCCACAGAACTTTGTGAGACCTCCTTGCCATGAAATACACTGAATGCGCCTACCGCAGTACCGAACAAAGTTTGTAGGGAAACCGCGTGAAACCCGTTTTAGTATATTCTGTCGCTCATTAGTCTCCATATTCTCAATAGAGTTAAGATCTGGGCTGTAGCTGGGTCATTAAAAAACTTGAACATTTTCGTCTGACAACCACTGTTTTGTGTAGCCAGCAGTGTAGTTTGGGGCACATGGGCATGTAACGCTAAAAACTGCCATCAAGGTATATACAGTCCCTGATGGGATATTTCCCTTTTTATAGTACTAATACCCCATCAAGGACAATAT
Organism: Haliotis asinina; assembly: GCF_037392515.1. NCBI lineage: Eukaryota > Metazoa > Mollusca > Gastropoda > Lepetellida > Haliotidae > Haliotis > Haliotis asinina. The sequence continues at coordinate 84,884,560 of NC_090281.1, forward strand.
ATACCTTGATGGCAGTTTCTAGCTTTACAAGCCCCTGTGCTCACCATACGACTCGTCTATAATACACGACATCGTGGTACAATATACACGACTGGATAATTTCCATCCCCGCCTTGCAAGACGCGCTGTGATTGGAGTGCCATGTCCATTCACACAGTCTACAAAGGCCTGTTACCTTTAATATTTGACATCGTTACTTTTATTTTCTTAAGTGCATAATGATCTCAGTCATTCTTTGTTGCATTACAAAAAAGACATAAATATGTCTACTCTTGTGTTGTGTTTTCTATTCGTGTGCTGTGCGTTACTTCGAAAATGGGAATAATTTTCTTTTGTATGAATCAGTCTACAGTAAACCAATATAAAATTGTTGATCAATAGAGAGTCTCACCCATGTGTCTACTGATACCAATCATATCAATACGGGTTGGTAAAGTTACAAATATCCGATGCTTGTAGAGGATATTTTTACTTTTGACAACGGGTGTTGGTAAAACTGATATCGCTAGACACGAGGATGAGATAAAACCAAATCTACTTTCAGACACGGGTAGGCTACCCGCCGTCGTCGCACGTAGAACGCAACGTCACAGAAGAACCGTGACGTCATGGCATTGTTCATTGTCATTGTTACCGTGACAAAGTGATATTTTGCATCGTATGAAAAATATGAACCCCAATATGTTTGCCCACGAAGGTAATAAAAATATATACACATGCACAAACTATAAATGTTTATGACTGAATTAACCCGCCATAGATTCTTGAACCTATGAATGTCACGATATGACAAGGAAAACGTTCTGCACGTGCAACTCCATTTCCCTACCATCTGAATCTTGAAAATCAAGTTTCACACACTTGGTTTCAACGGTCAACGGTTTAGAGTTAGAAAATCAGTCATGGTGTGGAGAAAGTAAACTACCGCTGGCTGGAATCCAAATGGGTCGTCATCACGGCGTCATCACCGGTTTAGTTGCCAAACATAATCAAACGGTTGCCAAACATAATCAAACAAATGTTGTCAGTGACAGTCATAGATCTCCTTATAATAGTTACCATTGAGAATCCAAAGTAGCAGATCACAAAAATAGTGGATGGCGCTTAACTTTCGTGCATGTGTATATATTTTGTAGCAACATTACCTACGGGATGACAATACCTTGACTCAGCCTGTTGTGGATGTTGTTACGGTTAAGAATTAGCCGTGACAAAGGGTGTAGTGAGTGAGTTAATATTTAGCGTCACATCGGCAATATTGCTGCCATATCGTGACGAGAACAGTTTAATTTATATCAAGATTAGAATTAATACATTTAGAACATAAAAACCTGCCATCGAAGGACAGTAAAATACTAGACTATCACAGATATGAACATAAAACTAGCATGTAAAACTAAAATACTGTAATCAGAGAAGACAATACAATATAAAATACGGGCTATAGGTCACCAACAACTGAGGGTAAATCACCATACTAGGGACCATGGGGACTTACATTACTTTTGCTGCCTTAAGAAAGCAATTATTAGATGATAATTTACTTTATTAAAAAGATCCTTAATGGTTTTGGCACTGAAATATTTATCCCTTGTGACAGCAAAATCAACACAGTCAAGCAAGACATGCTTGACCGTGATTCTCTCATCACAAGGGATACAAAACGGAGGATCCTCGCCTTTTAACAAATACTCATGAGTGTACCTTGTATGACCAATGCGACATCGTCGCATAATGACCTCTTCAAATCTGGACAGATAACCCAAGTAAGTATAACCGATAGTTGGCTTGATTTGGTGTAATTTATTGATACCTACTTGAGTATCCCACTTCTTTTGCATAAGATGACGGATATAAGATCTAATAACAGCTTTATAGTCAGAGTATGGAATCAGAAGTGGTGTTACAGATTTTTTCAGCGCTGCCTTAGCAGCAAGATCATCCATCGCGTTACCAGAGATTCCAACATGGCTCGGTAACCAACAGAGGACGATGTCGCATTGGCCAGTAGCAAGAGCATTATGCAATTCAATAATGTCTAATAAAAGTGGATGCTTGCATGAAAGATTCTTAATAGCCTGAAGGCACGGAAGAGAGTCAGAAAAGATTATGTATCGTTTACATTTGGGGTGTCTATCAATATACTTAAGAGCCGTTAGCATTGCGTTTGCTTCTGCAGTAAAAATAGAGCTATTATCCGGTAGTCGGGAAGATATTGTTCTGGATCCAATGACAGTGGCACAAGCTACGGTGCCACCATCCTTGGATCCATCTGTAAATAAGGATTTGTATGTATTATATTTACTTTTTAGCTGATTAAATTCTTGTTTATATTGTAATTCATTAGTTTCGGATTTTTTTAATGCTGTCAGTGTCACATCAACTTGTGGTCTCACAAATTGCCAAGGAGGAGAAGAAAGCAGGCGGAAAGGGGCTATATTATCTAGTCCAATCGCTGCAGCAGAAAGGAAAGGTGTGGCTCTTATGTCAAGAGGCGGAACTAGAGAAGGTTTCTTGGTGTACAAATCTGCATAGAGAGGGGTAAAAACACATTTATATGCAGGATGTGATTCGTTAGCGTAGAGTTTTGTAACATATTGTAAAGCTAATTTTACACGCCATTGGGAAAGAGATGGCTCATCGGCTTCAACATAGAGACTGTCAACAGGAGAAGTTCTGAAAGACCCAAGACAAAGTCTCAGACCTTGGTGGTGGACAGAATCCAATAGTTTTAGATCGCTTTTGCAGGCTCCACCATATACGATGGAACCATAATCAAGTTTGGATCTGATGAGTGATCGATACAGATGTAGCAGGGTAGCTTGATCTCCTCCCCACTTTGAACTAGACACGACTTTCAACAAGTCAAGCGCCTACAGGCATTTATGCTTGAGGTATTTAATATGTGGCAAGAAAGTCAGATGAGAGTCAAAAATAAGTCCCAAGAACTTGGCCTCCTTTACAACCTTGATAGGAGTGCCATTTAAAATTAGTTCTGGGTCTCTGTGTGGTTTATATTTCCTACAGAAATGTATACAATTTGTTTTGGATTTAGAAAATTTAAAACCGTTTTCAAGACACTATTTATGGATTTTATTGAGACACAACTGTAGTTGCCTCTCCATTGTATGCATATTTTTACCACGACAAGAAACATTAAAATCGTCCACGAAAAGTGATCCATCAACTGAATGATTTAAAACCCCTGAAAGGCTGTTTAGTTTAATACTAAATAATGTCACAGACAAAATACTGCCTTGTGGAACACCCTGATCCTGACTGTAATGATCAGACAGGGTAGAACCCACTCGAACTTGAAACGCTCTGTCATTTAAAAAGTTTGCTATAAATTGAGGTAAACGACCTCGCAAGCCTAAGTCATGTAAGTCTCTTAAAATACCATATTTCCAGGTTGTGTCATATGCTTTTTCTAGATCAAAAACGACAGACACAGCATGTTGTCGTGTTGTTGTATTTGAAATTCAGGTACATAATTTGAAGAAGATGAGTGTTTGGCCAGGGTTTCACCAAGTTTATTTGCAATATCTGATTTATTAGTCAGTAGTTGGTCCCCATCTTGGAGGTGGTGAATGCTAGATTTAGAGCCCTTACCTTTGATTTTCAGAATCATGTTCCACACCTTTGATATCGGCGTACGTGCATTGATCTTTGATACATACATTCACCAAGAATGGCGTTTACTTTGCTTGAAGGTACGTCGTGCTTTAGCATTTAGAATTTTAAATTTATTCAAATTGTGGACCAGAGGATGGCGACGGAAATAATGTTCAGCTTTTTTCCGAGCCTTTCTAGCCTGTTTGCAATTATCATTAAACCACAGTTTTCTAATGTGTGGAAGTACAGAGGACATAGGAATACATTGATTGGCTACGTTATTCAGTTCATCAGAAAAGCACTTTATGGCGTCAGCAACATCAGCAAAAAGTTCAGGTTTAAGTTTGTCAGCACAAAGGGTTTCAAATAAAGACCAGTTAGCCTTCTTAAAATTCCATCGGGATGATGGAGGAACATCAGAGGGGGTTACAGGTGTTAGAATTGTTGGAAAGTGATCACTTCCACAGAGGTCGGCATGGGCGCACCAGTCAAATTCATTCAAGAGATTTGAGTCAGTGAGTGACAAATCGAGATTAGAATATGTACCAGTACCAGGATGTAAATACGTGTGTGAACCATCGTTATAAATGCATAAGTCATTATTTGAAATGAATTCCTCAAGTAATTTACCTTTATTGTTTGTGTGGTCACTGCCCCAAAGTGGGTTGTGGCAATTTAAATCGCCCATTATGATGCATGGTTTGGGAAGCTGATCATAAAGTGCTTGAAGATCAGCTAGCTGAAACGTCAACGTTGGAGGAATGTAAAGTGAGCACAAGGTAAAAACAACGTGCATAGTTATCCGAACTGCGACAGCCTGAAGACTGGTATGAAGCAACACAGGACTGTGGATCACACCCTGCTTTACTAGAACAGAAGATCCACCAGTAGCCTTAGTCCCTGGTGGAGAGAATGAATGGTAAGTATTGTATTGACATAAAACAAAGCTGTCAGTTTCTTTTAAATATGTCTCCTGGAGACATATTGCTGACGGCTTATAATCTTGTATTAGTAAGTGTAAATCATTAAAATTGGTCCTGAGACCTCTGCAGTTCCACTGAATTAATGAAGAACTGGAAACGCTCATGTGACAGGAGGTTGCACAGGAGATCTATTTTTCCCTTTTCTAGGCGACTAACTTCTGTTGCGCCGAGGGGAGATAGGAGAGATCCATGTCCTCCAAAGATTGAAACCTATTATGTATCCGTATAGGATCACGCTGACCCTTCGGTACACGATCTGATTTATCTAGCTTTGGGTTGGTCGTCTTCACAACAGGAGATGGTTGTGATACCGATGTAGGAGCCAATGGCGGTTGGTATCACTGTAGATTGATCTTCAGTTTGTGATGAAGAAGAACATGATGATTGTTGAAGACGTTTAGTCTGAACTGGAGTCGAGGACTCAAGCCACGTGTACTCGGTCTGGCAAGCTACCGAATGACATGAAACAGGTCTGGAAACATTTTGGACTGAGGCAGAAGCGGTGGCCGCATAAGATGGCCCTGGTTTTTCATGAGCCAGAACATATGTCTTCGCTTCTGAAAAGGTGAGATTGCGGTCATGTTTCAGTTTTGAAGTTTTTGATTGAAATGACCATGTAGGACAGTCTCTGGAAGATGAGGGGTGATTCCCTGAGCAGTTTACACATGAAGGAGGTTCGTCACAGAGTGTACTGTCTTCTCATTTGCCACCACAGCGATGACAGGCAGCTGGGTTATGGCATGATTTTGAGCCATGGCCATACTTTTGACACCTGTAGCACCTAAGGGGATTTGGGATGTAAGAATCCACCCTTAAATGACAATATCCAGCTTTTAGTGAATCTGGGCGTTTAGGAAGACCGAATGTAAATAAATACGTGTTGGTCTTAAGAAGTTCCTTGTTTCGTTTTGATGAAAAACGTTTCACAGCTGCAACTCCTTGTGAGCTTAATTCCGAAAGAATGTCATCTTCATCCATGTCTGAAAGACAACGACTTATATCTCTGACAACACCTTTACTGCTGTTAAGAGTCCTGTGAGGTGACACCGTTACAGGAACATTCGCTAATGACCTTGTTGATAGTAGGATTTGTGATTGAATCTGCTTTTTGCATTCAACCAGTAGACAGCCAGAACGCAGCTTTTTAATTTCTTTCACGTCACCTGCCAGACCTTCAATACCTTTTGCAATAGCAAACGGATTCAGTTTCAGTGGACCATCATTTAGTGAAGACATGACTAAAAAACGAGACCAATTTTCAGAATTAACAACGGCAGTGGGAGTCTCATCTTCAGACGAGAATGAGTCATCAGATTCATACGATCATTTTTTGAGTGGGGGCGCCATGGTTGTTTTAAATATAGTTCGCCCTCCTAGCTCCCCACCCACCATGGAGTGTCAACAAGGACGATGCCTTATGTCCATGGACCTCCAACAGACGGCACCAGGGATACCAGGAGGGTATACTCAAGCAGGAGAATATCTTGAAAAGATAAGTCCTACCAGATTGGCCCATGAGTCATCGCCTTCTGGGCATAAGACTCAAGGCAACTTCAGAACATCATATTCCAAAATCAAAAAGTTTGAGATGAACAATTAGGCCAAGACTCCAAATTATATTTGTGTAATGACATATATATATGTAATCCATGCACAGGGCTTGGCATGACCAGCCGATTGGTCGAACCGGGCCCATTCGACCACCCGTCTAGGCGAAGTCAGGGCCAAAGTGGTGTGATGAGCAACGGGAACACGGTTGCTCCTCATTCATGGTTAATCTGCACGACGACTGTCATCTGCGAACCCTGCGGAGGACATGCGACTCGACAAGTGTTTTCAGAGTTACCTAACCTGTTCCTTCATTCCGCTGAACCGGAAGCTGGCAGGGGTAATGGAGGCAAAGAACACTCTGTGAGAGCACCAGCGGCGCTTAAAACGTTGATTAAAATATATTTCACGTGAGTAATTGTTAAGTATGAGGTTGGAAATCTGAGAGCACAACCCTGTGAGTAAATGTGTGTCTATATTTGATGGTGGCGATATTTTATTTTGACATGAAAAATATTTTTCGGACCGAAGCGAGGGAAGTTTGTTGCCAACCTTTGCTCGCTTCGCTCGCATATACGAAGACTGGTCAGTTTCGTTCTGCTGCGCAACCCATTTTGCGCTACACTTTGCCTGTGCTCTCAGCCACCAGGATCCCTTCCTCCGCCGCAACCCACGGCAAACGGGTTGGTGGACCAAATATCCCCCCGGGTCCACTACGGGGGTGTTGGCGAGCTCTTGGCGTGACCCAGCACCCACCACGAGGAGGTGGCTCGCCACGGGTGCCAACAAAAGGTGTAAGAAATCCCCTGTGAACCAGCAAAACAGAACAAAGTCAAGTCTAAAACATTCAAATATTGTATTATTTAGCAAAGAGAGCAAGTTATACAAAGTCACGATTCAATTTCACAATACCGAGTTCAAATACAATACAAATGAGACAAAGTCTGAGGCAATGGGTATCAAAATATATAGCAAACTCACCCAAGTTTTAGTGCGAGAGAGAAACAGTTATGCAGAACGTAACACAGCCAGCGGTCTGGCAGCTATATGTAGATCAGGCGTTGACGGGTGCTGAAAGATGTATACTCCAGTGAATGTGTCCGTGTCCGTGTCCGTACGGCAACTAGCGTTTATATGTACTTTCAGTCATAGCCACTAACATGGAGAGCTCTAGAACAATCACCCGGAAGTCAACAAATAATCAAAACATAAACTCAAGAGGAGGTAGCTCTAAAGTACTTCCGGAAAGCCTGCTGCCCAAATCGTAAAAGTGCTGACCATCTATTATGCGAAATGTAACCCATTATAATAATTAATACTTAATTAATAACAAAATTTACAGAAAATACACACACTTGTAACACTCTCCCCATGTTTCAGTCATAGCAATAATAACATAATAACATGACATGTAACAATATGAGTAATATTAGAAACTTCTTGCAGAATTACTAGGACAAAATACAGATACATACACACACACACACACACACACACACACACACACACACACACACACACACACACACACACACACACACACACACACACACACACACACACACACACACACACACACACACACACACACACACACATACATACATACATACATACACGGTAAAACTCCACCTCATAAGTCTTGTTCTTCATTTTGTGAAGATAAAGTCAAGTTGTGATCAGTAAAGACTTCAACTGGTAAATTTCCTGTGAAATGGGCCAAGGGATTACTGGTACCATTGCACAAAAAAGGAAAAGTGTCAGAAATTAATAATTATAGAAGCATAACACTATGAGTAAAATATTTACACTTATTTTGAGTAAGAGACTAACTCTGTTTTGTTCTTTGTATGAACAGCTGCCTGAATCACAAGCAGGGTTTAGAGCTGGTCACAGCACTTCGGACAACATTTTTCTTTTACAATACTTAGTACAAAAGTATCTTACAAAGACCAATGGTCGTTTTTACTGACTGTTTGTTGATTTAAAAAAGCGTTTGATTCTGTCAATAGAAAATTACTATGGTACTCTGTATTAAAAAGAGGCATTCATGGTAAAATATTCAACGTCTTGTTTGATATGTATCAAAATGTAAAGTCTGCTGTTAAAATAACAAATTCTTCAAATGTAAATCACTAAATGAATGTAATCGTATCACTTGGGCATCAAAGATAAAGGACCTACTATTTAGTTGGCTTCGGTTTAGTTAGGATCACACACGGAGTGGGCGATAAAAACATATTTCTCAATACCTTCGTACGAAGACTGTCATCAGCAAAATTGGTAATCTAGAATTTGTGATTCAAGTAAATTACGTAATTATAAAGAATATTAATCTCTATTGTCAGTTGAATATTTTTCGTATGTTATTCCAGAAAGAGAATACAGAAGGCTTTTATGTTTATTACGTATATGTGAGCTCCCATTAATGGTCAATATTGGTAGACGGTGCGGCATCGTCCGTGGTAATAGATTATGTACATCTTGTGCGCTAGGTTGGATAGAAGATGAATACGACCTCCTTCTAAAATGTCCATTGTATAACCATCTCAGATCAAAATACATACCAAGATATTACTGTCATCCACCCACGATATTGAAGTTTTAAATGTTGAACATTGCAAGATATATTAAGGAAGCTCTGTTACTCAGGAATTTCCATCTGTCATTATGATGATATTTTTTGTATTATGTTGTACATGGGCCGTTGGCCTTTATACCGATTATACTGAATCTGAACCTCCATTGGCAAAGTGGTGGTACCAAGGTACACTTTACAATGCTGTAAAGCTAACAAAAGACCTAATGTCTCTTTCTCAGTGGTAGAATAATCTCTTCGGTGCTTGGCAAATTTCCTTGAAAAATAACAAACTGGATGTTCAATTCCTGAATGATCGTCTTGAATCAGGACATCACCTGCACCAGCATCACTTGCATCAGTCTGCTTTCTCAAAATTTGGTGCCTGTAATATTGGAATATTCATGAGTAAGGCACTGACTTTTTCAAATGCAGTCTGACAACTGCTATCCCACCTGAATTTTACCTTTTCCCCTAAAAGGTTGGTAAGTGCAGATACAACATCTGAGACGTTTTGACAAAACTCTCTGTAACAGCCAGCCATACCCAAGAATCTCCTGAGTTCTCTATTACATTGAGGTACTGGCAAATGTACAATTGCTTCAACTTTAGCATGAACTGGTTGAGCCTGGCTGTGCCCTACAACATGCCCTAAAATTCAACTTGTGCTTTCCCGAATTCACATTTGGCGAAATTCACAGTCAACTAGGCCCCAGACAGTCTTTCAAAGAAAGCACGAGTCCTTTTCAGATGGCCATCCCATGTCGTAATCGATGACATCATTCATGTAAGCCTCGACACGATCTAGACCTGGTGTGACATTGTTGACGTGTCTCTGAAACGTCGCTGGCGCGTTCTCCAGACCAGACGGCATCATCTTGTATTCGTACAGTCCATCTGGCGTAGCAAATGCCGATATTTTCTTTGCACAGTCTGTCAGAAGCCCTTCAGTAAGTCAACATACTTATATGCTTAGCTTGGCCAATGCGATCAATGCAATCGTCCACTCTCGGAATAGGATACGAACCAGTTCGTGAGAGCGCACTGGCAGCTTTCATGTCAGCACAGCAACGCCAACCACCTCCACTCTTCGGCACAAGAACACAAGGTGAACTCCACAGACTGTCACTGGGTCCAATAATGTCATTGTCCAGCATCTATTTTACCTCTTTCCGCAGAATTTCACGTTTCACTGGATTCGTCCGATATGGGTGTTGTTTTACAGGCACAGCATCACCTACATCTATATCATGGCTAACAACATCAGTTCGACCAGGCACATCAGGAAATATGTGAGAGAACTCATGAATCAAATCTGACATCTGAACTTTCTGTTCAGAGGATAAACGTGGTAGATGCTCATCAAGGTGAGCTGACACATCAGCATTTCTCAACTTTGGTGAAACACCATCACTAAGATCATCAAATTTCACATTGCTAACACAATCATCAATGTTGTCAACACTTTCACAGTTGTCTTTAGTACAATCAGTAAATGAGGAGACTGTGGCGATACAATTGACATGTTTGGTTTCTAACCTGTCATTATATTTCTTAATCATGTTGACATGACACAATTTCTTTTGCTTACGACGACCATTCGTCAGGACGACTTAGTCTGTGTTGCAAACGTTTTTGTCCACAACATATGGACCTTGATACCTTGCTCTCAGTGGCTGACCAGGAATGGGAAGCAAAACTAACACTTTCTCACCACAAATAAGATTTCTCTCTTTTGACTTTCTGTCATAGTTTAGCTTCATTTTTCCTTGCCAACTCACTTGCTTTTGATAGTCTGTCCCTAAATGTAGACACATAGTCTAAGAGATTGATCTCATGTCTGTCCTTGAGCCATTGTTCTCTTACATGTTTTAGTGGTCCATGCACACTGTGACAAAATACAAGTTCAAAGCTGCTAAACCCTAAACTTTCCTAAACTCACTCTCTGACAGCAAACACCAACAACTGCACACCCTCATCCAAATCTTTATCTGTCTGAAAACAATAAGTCTTGATCATATTTTTCAAAGTTTGATGAAACCTTTCTAAAGCTCCCCGTGACTCTGGATGATAAGCACTAGACCTACCTTGCTTAATACCTAACTGGTACATAGCTTGTTGAAACACCTTACACATACAGTTTGAACCCTGATCAGACTAAACAACATCTGGCAAACCAACTAATGTGAAAAACTTGATCAAAGCCTTGACAATTACAGGAGCAACGATCCTACGAAGCGGAATTGCTTCAGGAAATCTGGTAGAAGCACGCATAATAGCGGGCAAATACTGATTACCAGACTTAGTCTTAGGTAGTGGACCAACAATATCAATAATAACTCTATGGAAAGGTTCCTCAAAATCCAGTATGGATTTTACGGGAGCAGAAGGAATTTTCTGATTCGGTTTTCCAACACTTTGGCATGCATGACAGGTCTTACAAAATTGAGTCACATCTTGTATCAAACTGTGCCAAAAGAAATGTGCCAAATTTTTCTTGCAAGTTTTGTTTACACACAGTTGACCTGCCATGGGGCTTTCGTGTGCGAATGAAAGTACATGTTTTCAATATACTTTTGGTACCACAATGTGATGGTACAATTTCCATTCATCCTCCGCAGAAACATCTAGCTAAACATCAGAACACCATCCTTGTAGTTATATCAAACTGGAACCTCCTCCAAAGAAACAGCCTTACTAGCCAACTTCTGCACTTCAACATCCTCACCCTGTGTACTAATAAGCTGCTCTCTGGAAAGAATGTGTTCACCACCTGACAAACTATCTGACTTATCAAGTAGTCTTGAAGAGCCACTACTCTTTGAAGATAAGTCACCTCACACAAAGAATGATCCATGAACGTACCTGACAAATCATAAATGGAATCATTCGGCAAAGAAGTCTTGGAAGAAATGCCTTTTGACATTGAACGAGTCACTGCACAAGAACGAAAACTACCCCGAAATTCATCCTCCAACTTTTCTGTACTAACTGAACTCTTCGGTAAAACAGTGACAATTGGATCAGTGCCAACTTTGGACCCCATAAGATCATTAGCGATCAACGAATCGACACCTGGAACTGGGAGAGAGTCAAGAACACCAACTTTTACCTCACCTGAAATCAGATCTGAAGTCAAATTCACAAAATGGAGAGGGGCAGAAGAATTGCCACCTATACCGTGAAGCAAAACATCTGAGTTAGCTGAAGACTCATCAGAAAAAGGCAAAATATCCTTCAAAGTCAGAGATTGAAGAGTTCTAGTATCCAATCCCTCAAGAAAATAACGGGCCGTGGAGTAGAATTATCTCCCATAAGTGACACAGAAACCCTATAAACAAAGGGCAAAACCTCCTTCCGAACTACGAACTCTGGGGACTTATTCTCACAAACAAAACTCTCTTCAGAATCACCTGGAAAGAAAGGCTTAGGTGCAAGGGACACAAAAGCATTTGGGGAACCTGAAGCCTGATTTCTAAACTGGAATTTGTAACATGCAGAAATCACATGACCTGACTTCTTACAATATGCAGAAACGGGATCCGAACCACTGGTAGTCTTAGGCTTAGACTGAAAAGTATGTCCCTGCTTGCCACTAGGATTTGAACCTGTTCTAACACCATTGTAACCGGCATGTCCTGAAGTCTTAACCGGGGAAAAGCCCTTTTGGGCTGAAAACTTTGTATTACCCAGAGATCTAAAAGAACTATTGTGAGTCAAACAATAACCATCTGCCAACATTGCTGCCTTATGTAAATCATCAACCTTTTGTTCATCCAAATAAGTCCTAAGGTCAGAATGAACACTCTGCTTGAAACCTTCCATCAACACTAACTGTCTCAAACCATCAAAATTTGTAACCTCCTTGGACCCACCTATCAAACAATGTTTCCTTTTCTCTAACAAACTCTACAAAAGTCTCATTGTCTATTTTGTGAGCATTTCTGAATTTCTGACGATACGCCTCAGGCACTAACTCCTAAGATTTTAAAAGTGTACTCTTGACAAGATCATAATCTGAGCTTGGCTGTATTGACAAGGTTGAATAAGCATCCAGAGCTTTACCCTTCAGAAAAGTTTGCAGTAACGCAGTCCATGACTCTCTATGCCACTTCAGATTTTCAGCAACTTTCTCAAAATGTAGGAAATATTCGTGTACTTCTTTCTCATTAAAAGGGGGTTACAACCCTAACATGCCTTGCAATATCAAATGAGGTAAAATCTGAGGGTTGAGAGGGGTTTTCAAGCTTTATCAGTGCAATTTCTCTGTCAATTTGCAATTTCTTCAAATGTATCTTTTTCCATCTCAAACTTTTTCATTTCCTTTTCTGTTGTTTTTCATTTCCAACTGTTCTGAGCATCCCTCTGGCACAATTTCCAAAGCATCATCTTCAAAAACTCCCTCATCAATATAATGATTCAACACAATTTTCAAAATCTTGAAAGCATTTAGACCATCGCCACTTACGTGGAGAGCTCTAGAACAATCACCCGGAAGTCAACAAATAATCAAAACATATAAACTCAAGAGGAGGTAACTCTAAAGTACCTCCGGGACGCCTGCTGCCCAAATCCTAAAAGTGCTGACCATCTATTATACGAAATGTGTCATAATAATTATTACTTAATTAACAAAATTTACAGAAAATACACACTCCTAACAACATACATTAAATATAAAACGCATCCGAACGTATGTCATATGAGACACTAAAATTACAGTATATCACAGCAGTACAAAAAAATAAGAGGACACAATCACACAGAAGTTATAACCACATTGACGCACACATGAACACAATCATGCACTCTCTCACCCATACGTTCTCTCACGGATACACACATACTCTCTCTCACGCATGCACTCTCTCACTCATATACTCTCTCTCTCTCACCCATACACTCTCACACATATGCTTTCTCACCTACACGCGCTTTCACCGATGCACTCTCTCACCTAAACACCCTCCCATGCATACACGCTCTCGCCTACACACTCTCTCACCTACACACTCTCACCTATACGCTCTCGCATCCATGTACTCTCTCGCCTACACGTTCACTCAATCATACACTCTCTCAACTACACGCTCTCACCAACATGCTCTCGCATCCATGCACTCTCTCACTCATACACTCTCTCACTCATACGTTCTCTCACAGACAAGTGAAGGTCTCGGGGTAGAAAAGGCCTTCAGTAACCTATGCTTGCCATAAAGGCGACTATGCTTGTCGTAAGAGGCGACTAACGGGATCAGGTTGTCATGCTCGCTGGCACATGTCACCGGTTCCCAATTGGATTCGGTTCACTGGATTATCTGGTCCAGACTCGATTATTTACAGCCCGCCGTCATACAGCTGGAACATTGCTGAGTGTGGCGTAAAACTAAACTCACTCACTTACTCACCATTAGTAAACTGATAAATGGAAAAGTAATATTCCCGTATAAACAACACTGTAATTCCAATACGGAAGAAGTGAATGACTTACCTGACGTCGATTTGATGTTTGGATGTTTACCCAGTATATATACATACGATACACTAAAATTGTACACATTCTTCACACCAGGGATAATCAATAACAGGCATACCTGCTTTCTTTACAGTTTGTACTAATTAACGTGTGCCTCGTCATGTTCCAACGCACACAGTGACTTGACTCGTTCCCAGGGCAACTTCTGTTGTGTTTAACTTAACTTCAGCCATTTTATTCTATTAGTCGGAATTTTGCAATGAACGAATGAATAATAGTATGAATTTTGAGCAAGAATTGTGTGAATGAATGAAATAAATAAAGAAAAAGAATAAAAGAAAGAAGTACATATGTGAATGAATGAAAGAATAAATGATAAACCGCGGCCTTCTCTCCCAAAATATGTTAAAGAAAGCAAAAGTATCGCGAGAACTCATGTGTTAACATCAGCTGTCTTTTTTAAAAATCTACCCTTGGTTACATTAATACTTAATTCCGATATCTTATTGCATGTGGGGAATGGAGTGGGCATTTACAAAATGTTAACTGATACTGTCACACACCCGTCAAAAATAGAAAGTGTAAAACTACCACACAACGGTCTAAACACCTTCCCAGTTTCAACGAGATCAACGAGAAAGAAGAGAAAGAAGTTATGGAACTATAACCCTCAACCATCACAAGCATCAAAGGTGGATCAGAACAGACCGGCGATGTGTCACATTTTTCACAAACCTCAACTACACCATAACATTCGTTTTTAGATTATATTGCCAAAGCCTTTCTATTGGTAGAATAGGCCTTCAGCAACCCCTGCTTACCAAATTATGTTCTGTTAACGGCTGATATTAAAACTGCTGACTACAGTGCACGAGGGGTGGGTAGTTGATGCGTATTCTGTTCAAAGCGAATTTGTTTCGAAGTTTCTAGAACGTAGTATGGGGAGCGGTTATGGGCCGGGAAAGCTACTTTCTTAATAAGTAATAAGCTACTTTCTTACCCCTACTTTCCAGGAAAGTAGGGGTAGCTTTACCGGTCATAGAGGATGGGGCGCGTCACGGTATGTGATTACGGAGATGTAGCTTTACCAGGAATGAAGGCAATAAAAAACTAAGCTACCTTATTCACCATATTTAATTTGTTCGGTTTTGCTTGCCATATATTACAAGCAATGTAAATGAAATAAATGTATATATATGTAAAATGTAAGTTTACACAATAATATTCCTGTAAGCAGTTACTGCCATTTCATCATTGTAATCCTCACATCACTCCTGTTTTAACAGTTCAGATACACAGTCAACATATTCCATAGCATCTATGTCCTGGCTCCGTAGATCTTGACTCAGGGATCTAAGACGACTGTCTACCTGCCGGTAGCGGCGTTTCCTCTGTTAACTGATCACAGTGTTTATTCAGCTAAGTAGCTTTGGCGGTACAATCTTGCGTTGGAGAAAGTAGCTTTCCCTGAACTACGCTAATTTAAAAAGTAGCTCTCCCGGGCCGACACCGTGGGGAGGACACTGGATTGACGTAACTGCGATGTTCAGCTGAACTCAGCCAGGGCACTTCAGTATGAAATCTCCTCTTTCGCCAGTGAAGTCATCAGGGGTAGTGGATATTACTACGATTTACTAGCCAAGCCCTTATGGCGCAGTTTCATTCATTGGATTTGTGTGCGTGACACCCGTTTCTTCATGGATATACTGTGTTTTCACACCTGGAGTACTTCTTGCAACCAAAATGTGTCTTTGTAACCGTGATACCCAGTGTTTATGATTCGCCAGACAAACCAAAGCTTATTCAAGTAACTATGCCTGGAAAAATTTTGCTAGTGGGAATCCTATATACGCTGTCTTGTACAGTCTGTGGTAGGTATTTTGATGATTTTGTCTCTTTTTCATTTTGTCCCTGTAAGAAACACTGATGTTAAGCATGCGCCTCGATATAAACACAAACCAGAAGGTTTTGTATCAACTCTGGCAAAGAAAACAATGCTCTCAATTATTACTTTCTCACCCAAATGTTCCATTGTCCAAATTAAAATCACAGGTTTCAGATGAAGAAAAGTCAAGGAAATGTGTGTCATGGTTTTCACACAATTCTTATAATATTGTAATACATAATGATACTTAACTCTTTACAGTGATCACTTACGTTGTAAAGAAAACAAAATCACCTGGAAAACTGAAAACAAAACCATATTTTCTTATTTTTGAAATTAATTTCATAGTGTATGGTTTTGAGGATGAAGCTAGTATTTTTTTCTTTTTGTTGTTGTTTCTTTTGGACCATGCCAATCTTTTCAGAAGGGTTCTGTTCATCACTTGGAAAACGAATTAACTTGGTATTACTTAACACCATTTAGCTTACTCACACATTCCAATGCACACAGAGGTGAGGCTTGGTGTGTTATATCAGGATTGCAAGAGACAAACCAGGGGCACTGAGGTCACGGGTCACTGAAATAGATTAATTATCTTACTAATTGGCAATCACCTTGTTAATTGATCCTAAGTGGACTTACGAGTGACAGGTTGTTTGGGCTGAGTATATATATTAAGATGGTCATGGTGATCTTGGAGTTTAAAGTGTCAGAAAATGAAAATATTTTTTTTCTGTGAGTGTTATTTTTATATCCTCAAGTTGGTTAATTCATTCTTGATTCTGCAATTCTGACTTTAAAGAATCTAAGTTCAAACATTTGTTATGGATAAATGCCAAACAAAGTAAATTTCCAAAACCTTATGCACCATGTACCTTAAAAAATGTGGCTATTTTCACAATGACATATCCTGCTTGATGTAAACAAGCCATCATTTTGATGGATAAACCTGACTCGGTTGGCAGAGGCCCTAAAAATTGAAACAGTTTTATGTATAGGGGTTGACATGTAAACAGAAACAAATTTGCATAAAGAGGTTACTCCTTGAACTGTGTCTTACGAAAGCATTGCGCTCCTGACTAGAGATAAGCATCACGTTCCTAATTAAAGACAAACTTAATATTCATGACTAAGGACAGGTTGTACATTCATGAAGGTGTGATTTGGCTCATTGTGTCCCTGTTGTCTAATCATGTTGATGGGCACTGGGGTAGCCATGTGGGTAAAGCATTTGCTCACCAGACTGAAGACTCAGGTTTGATTCTCAACATGTGTACACCGTATTTAGACAATATATTAAAGTTCACTCCGTAATATTTTGCTTGAATACCAACTTCTTTATTCCTCTCAAAATCTTCATGTGTACACTTTCTGATGCCTATATCCCCTCCATGGTACTGCTAAAAGTAGAAAAATTGTGAAAGATCAAACTCAGTATATAACATGAATGGTGAAGATTGTTGGCTTTTTAAAAGCTGTAAGCGTATATCTTTCAACAATCAAACAATCCTATGCTTGGGAAAGACCAAGAATGACTTGTTTGTCTGAATACTTTACAGGTGCAGTAAACGTAATGAGCCGTATCACATTGTGATACAAATGCACACACTGTGTTATAAATAGACCAGTTTGCAGTACTAATGTATCAGTTTGTGTTACAATTGCATCACATTGTGTTGCAATGATGACACAAATGATGTTTGCCTCAAACAAAATCCCAGTCCCATTTGAAGATAATATGATTGATTTGTACCTTGATGGAGAAAGGCTCCAAAACATGCACCAGGATGGAAGGTGATCTCGGTGTTGTTTTTTCTCTCTCAAAGTCATATGTACACACAGCCTTTGAATTTCATTACGCACTGCTAGCCCTGGGCTACTTAACTGTGCAGAAGAGTCCAAATCTAGTTCTGGAATTCTTTCAGTTAGCAGCGTATGAGGGCAGTAATTCTGAAACAGAGCCCAAGACCTCAATCTTTCCTCAGACAGAAAGCACATTCTGGAAAAGAATAAGACTGACAGAAATGTTACCATTGCAAACATATCTGTCTCATTCAGGGAAGACTAGCTACAACCCTGATGTCTCCTGGTTTTAAAATACGTTCTGACCACATGACAACCAGTTTTGTTAAAAAAAAGTTTTGAAAAATTGTTTATAAGAACATATTAGGAATGGACCCCTATCACAACCCAATTTCAGGATCCCACCTGCATGCCAACAAAAGTGATCATGAGGGCAGGGGATATTGGTTCCTTATGGAGGTACTTACTTGACTTTAGTAACCTCCCCTCTATCCTACACTCTCCTCTCACTCTGACTTCAGTATATTAGTGTTCAAGCTTATCGTGACTTTAGTAACCTCCCCTCTACCCTACCCAAACTCCAACTCTCTCTAAAACCTCGGTAGGTTAGGTTCACATTTTGCAACCACTTGACTTAAACCCTTCCCTTGACGTTCCTAATCTCAGGCCTTTCAGTACTCTTCTACTTGACCTCTTCTAGCCCTTCTCTACTACGAAGCAACCCTCTCGTTCTTAACTCCCGCACATGCACATACAGTCAGGTCGAGTTAGTCCGGACCCCAACAATCCGATTCACGCGATATCCGAACAGTAGCTGGCTGTAACCAATCTTGTTTACTATATAAACACATTACATATTGTAACATAAGTCTCATTAACCTATTCAGACAATGACCTACTTTTCAGACGATCCGAATTTTCTCGTGTGAAAGTGTAAATTGACACACACAAACAACTCTGGTTAAACTGAATTCCAGTTCCTTGTTTCATAAGAAAATGGTATTCACAAATGAATTTTAATTTTAAACTTTAATTGCACCGTCATTCTCTACTTTATGTCGAGGTTGAGGCAGCATACTTAAATATGGAATCACAGATTGCCCCTGTCTGATGAGGTCGTAAAACGATTTACAATCCATCTGGCTCACTGGTTAAACCTGTTACGTGTTGTTTTGCGCTTATTGAGCGTAGTTCTGTAACGCACAATGAGGCGGATGTAATATCAGTTCCGTCAGAGACCGCTAAACTTTTCTAGCGGCAGAGCCTCGTTTTGGTATTTCCACGATTTCAAGGTTTCTTTTTATCAGAGCTCACTGTACGACATAGCACGCCGTACGACGTATTTACTAGGATTAGAAGGAGCTTAGTGTTGCAATATAAATCTGCGTAGTCTTATCAGATCACACTGATTGATATTTATGCATTCAGTTAAATGACATAGTCTAAAAATACTGGACTGGTTATAGCATTAAGCTGCGCAATAGGACAGAACCAAGTAAACAGGAAACGAGACTGTTCTGTAATCAATGTTTTGACATGCCTGTTGATTCATTAATCCGATGCTTCAGTCTCCGTATCCGGACGTTAATTAACGGTAACAGATTGGCTAGTTACACATGGTTTTGCTTCATTAATCCGGCGGTAGATCAAAAAGGTTCGGATAATAGCCTTACCTCATGATTAGCGCTGGTCTTTATCGGCTGACTTCAATTGTAATTGTTAACTAAGGTGACACTTCTGAGCTGAACATGTCATTAGTTTGTGATTTTAATCAGTTAATAGGTTTCACTTTTGTTTAGTTTGAGTAATATCCGTCATGTTTCCTTGCTGTATAAAATATCGATCGAGTCAAAATGAGATCAGCTGCACTTGACACCTGTCAGTCACAATGGCAAGTCCCACCCCTAAGAGTAAACGATGTGAAATTACTGCCGCACAAAAAAAGAGAAATTTGTATTAGATACAAAGAGAAAAATCCTAAAGCCAGTTTTGATCTGATTAGTAAGCATTTTGGTCAAGAATTCGGACACTTAATCGGCAAGAGCACAATTTCGGACATTTGGCGTAATAAGGAGAAGTGGCTAAACATTGCGGAAGATTTGGCTTCTTTGACTTGGGCGATTTCTTCAAGAAATGCTAAACATAAAAAAAATAGAGGAGGCTCTTTTTGTTTGGACAAATGAAATGACCAGTAAGAACGCCTCGGTCAGTGATGATATCCTGTTAGAAAAGGCTAAGGATTTTGGAAATAAAATTGACATTCATGATTTTGGCTATTCACGCGGGTGACTTTACCGCTTCAAATCACGTTACTCAATTTCGAAACAAGTTTATCAAGGGGAAGCAGCTAGCAGGTTTACCAAGGGGAAGCAGCTAGTGCTGATAAAACCGCTGTAATTCGTGGGCGAGAGGAGACTGAAAGCCAATCTGAAAGAATATGACGAAGAGGACGTCTTCAATATTGATGAGACAGGATTGTTCTACAAACTCGCACCAAACCACACCCTGGCAAGCCAGAAAATTCCCGGCACAAAGAAATCTAAAGAAAGGATCACCATTGCCTTGTGTGCGAATGCACAGTCAAAATCAAGCCATTTGTGATCTCAAAATCGAGACGTTCCAGATGTTTTGGAAGAGACTTTAACCCAGAAATGTATGTGCGCTATCGTTTTAACAAGAAAGCGTGGATGACATCAGACATGTTTTGCGATTGGTAGCAGTCACGTGATCTTACTTTGTGACAACTCTGCAAGTCATAACTGTGCCAATGTCAAATTGACCAATGTGAAAGTTCACTTCCTGCCTCCCAACACCACATCGTGCATTCAGCCAATGGATGCTGGCATCATAAGAACTTTCAAGGCCCACTACAAGAAATATCTCGTGAAACACTTCATCCAATGCGCTGAAGACGACCTGCCACAGACGCTCAGAGAAGCGCTTCGCTTCGTCAAAACAAATTGGTTTGGTTTGTCAGGATTTTTATCAAATTCCTTGAATAAATTCCTCTGAAGTATGTCAAATAACAACTACTTCAATCAAACACCAAAAGTGGAATTACAAAATCCTTCCAGAAACAAATCCATACCTCCCTCTGTCCCTCCTATCAAAGTGTCCATCAATTCTGACACACCCGGCACAGACTCAACATGGCCTGGTGAGCCCCAAGTCAGTCTGCTGTTCATGTTGGGGAAGAGGCAGTCTAAGTAAACTTCGTCTCAGTGTATTTCGTTACACTCCACAATTGAGTCTAACAAAACCTAGTAGAAGGTCGCGTCAGGTAACCTTTGGGCAACCAATGACCGTCCAATCAAATGCGAGACGGTTAAATAGATTTAAACAATCAGACAACGGTTACTATTTAGGGA
The DNA here is from genome assembly GCF_037392515.1 of Haliotis asinina. NCBI lineage: Eukaryota > Metazoa > Mollusca > Gastropoda > Lepetellida > Haliotidae > Haliotis > Haliotis asinina. The sequence goes on from NC_090281.1 coordinate 84,905,816, forward strand.
CCGGAGGGAGTTTCAAAATATTCAGGTCACCGACACAGATCTCTCCACAAACAAAAATCAGCCTATAACACAGTTATTTGACCTGCAGTATATACGCTTTGGAGTTTCTGTTGACGTGGTTACCATTAGCTATAACATCCTTGAATATTGTCAAAAACAGTATTTTCAGCGACTGTTTACTCACCGTTGTCATGGCAGTACGCACGCCGTGTACATCACCCAGAAGCGATCGTACGCTAAATAGCATTCGGAATCGTTCGGGTACGAACCTTTTCGAGATGAAACGTTCATAAGGAATGTGTGAATGTCCACTTTCGCGGTTTGGTAAGTTGTGTTCTGACTGGTCAATCTCAAGGTTACCCAACGCGACCTCCCATGAGGTTTTGTTAGACTCAGTGGTGGAGTGTAACGAAAGGTACTGAGGATAAATTTACTTAGGCTGGGGAAGAGGAGAAGAGAGGTTGTTGAGAAATAGGAGGTTGTTGTGAGGAAAGTACTGTGAAAGTGAGGTGAATTTGGGGAAGAGGAGAGGGGAGGTTGTTGAGAAATAGAAATCTCAAAGGTTACCCCAACGCGACCACCCATAAGGTTAAGTTTACCTAGACTGGTGTTTGTGGAGAAATATGGAGAAGTTATATCTGGGGCATGAGATAAAAATACATTTTGAACATGAGTTTGAACAGTTTACAAATTGCATATGACAACTTGCCCCCAATCAAGTTACCAAATTTGACCTCCGAATCCATTGGGGCCAGCGGTCTTTTAGAATTTCCACAGGTTGAGTGGCAGGTAGGTCAATGGATTTTTTCAGCTGTTCAAAAAGCTTGCTCTGAAAACAAAATGATCACTCTTAGTTGTATGTCTGGCATTTGGAATGAGGAGTGTGGGAGCATATTTAGTCAACAGTTTCTTGCTTTATGGTTGGTCAGGTGGCAAGTAGATCAAGGGAGGTCACCCCGCTTGTAGAGTTATCCCCCTTAATGTTCCAGATATTTGAAATTGATACTTCCTAATATGCTGAACACCTGGGGATTGTTTAAGTATTTGTCACTTTTAGTTTCTAGTCATCCTTTATGGCCACCTAATCAATGTGTCTGTCTAGAAACATCCTAGGTGCTACATACATTGATAGCTGAGGCTAATGTGGTAGAAGCTATTTACTGGGTGTGTTAAAGACACAGAGACTTATTGATATCTCATCACTAGGCAGGAAAAACAATCCATCTCTGGAACAACCCAGTGTCCAGGGACAGGTGTTACTTTCATGCCAGGCTGTGTAAGTTAAACAAGTTGGTTGAATTGGTTCGGTGTTTTAATGTCATACAAAGCTCTGTTCCAGCTAAGTGGCAGCTTCCTTTAGATACGTCCGAACCAGATTGTCCAGTGATCAACAGCACGAGCATTAATCTAGAAATTGGGATTTGATGACATTTGTCAACCAAGTCAGCACGCCTGACCACCTGATCCTGTTTACCCGATTATGACATGCATGGATTACTTAAGACCAATTCTAATCCGATGTTTATGGGTTTTAAACAAGTAATCTGAGTATTCGACCTAGAAAATCGAAGTCTGAGCTATGCACCAGTGGAAATGACCAACACTGACTTTTGACATCAACCAGTTCACTCACTGATCCTGTTTTTCTGAGCTATGCACCAGTGGAAATGACCCACACTGACTTTTGACATCAACCAGTTCACTCACTGATCCTGTTTTGTTGACGCGGTGAGATAGCCTAGTGGTTAAAGCGTTCAGTCATCAAGCTGAAGATCCGGGTTCAACTACCCACATGGGTACAATGTGTGAAGGACATTTTTGGTGTTCCCCATCGTGATGAAATTGCCGATTTAATGCTAAAAGCGGCGTAAAACCATACTCACTCGTCAAGCGTCTAACTTTCATCAAAAATACAGCTGAGCAGTGTTGTTCTCGTAAATTATTGTCGTGTTTTCAAATTCCAATGACTTGAACTATTTCTCAATGTATAAAACTTTGGATTGTCTGGTCAATGTTCACTTACCAACAGGTCATTTATCCTATTAACATTGTTGGTGTGTATGACAGTAAAAGAAACCAAATCTTCAAGCTCTAGATTCTATTCTAATTTTTCCAGTTGTATACCAGTGATTTGAATTATCTGTGCCGTCCTAATCCAGAATATTTCTTGTTTTGAAGAGTAAACAACAGTCCAGTGTAATATATCTTAAAGTATGTGACCGATATTTACAGTAATATTGAGGATAATATTGAGGATAAATACTGTGATTATGTGTGAATAGAACAAGCACCTGCCAAGACCTAGCCATACTAGTCCTGGTTATTACTGATGATGAACTGCTGCAATGTCTGTGTGGTAATTAAGTCATTAATGATGAAGAGGAGAAACATGCGTATACATGAGTATTTTTGACTGCAGTGTTAACTTCAACAACTGAATGCTGGCATAAATGACTGGGAGACAAGAATGCAAATTTAAACACATAGAATGCATACTGACCAATGATAAAGGCATTCTGTATATTTTATTGTGAAGGTTTGAAACAAATATTAATGAAAACATATGAAAATGGTGTCAGAAAACATAAATGTGGAATGAAGGTTTGTCTGCCTGAACCCAAGGCATGGTAGTGTTTTAGGAATGCTATGTAGAAGTAGTGTGACATTACTCTAAACAGTTATCCTAAACACAGGGCACTTTCTCTGGAAACAATGGCAACTGAAATGAAAAAAAGCTTTGGCTGGATGAAAGAGGAGAGGGTGTTGATGAAGATAAGGATTAATGGTTGATGATGAGGATGAAAGATATGATGAAGCAAATTAACAGCTGAAGTTGTGATGATGAAGGCAAAGGAGATTATTAAGAAGATGAAGAGGGTTGAGATGATGATGAGGATGATGCGGCAGTATATCCACCTATAATGATATGAGGCTACACATAAGCATCCTGATCTAGTGAAGGGGATGGATGCCCTATCATCTCCAACATCTTCCTGCAAGTTGGAGAGGGAGATCTACTAATGGGGTGTTCAGGTAGCCTGTCACTCAACTCTTTCAACTGCCTCACTGCTACAGTATTTCAAGTAATGGCTTCCCATCATACAGACTTTAAAATATCTTCTTCTTTTTCAAGGTGAATAACCTCCTTCGTAGTTTTTTAAATAACTCGCGTTATGTTTTCATTCGGGGTTTATAAATTGTAAACATCTTGTTACCAGGTAACTGTTTGGAACATTGTTGCATGTGCTGGAATCAGATAGTATATGTTGTTATGTATGATTGTTGTGACAATTACCTTTAAATTTGTGGAACTAAGTAAATATAATTGTTCGTTGTCCATGCATAGATGGTGTGATGATGAGTGCATTACTATTCAATGGAGTATTTTGTGCACTGGCATTTGACTCCATCTCCCATGTCTCTGTCTAATTATTGGTGAAGAGTTGGCATGTTACCCAGTTGTTAGTGTGTTAGCCTGTGTTGGCTTGTCACACCAGTGTGCCTAGAACCTGTTGGAATGAAGAAGCAGAAGGGTAGCACAGTTGTCAGTGTGTTAGCTTCTATTGTCTAGTGGCACCAGTGTGTCTAGACCCTGTTGGAATGAAGAAGCAGAAGGGTAGCACAGTTGTTAGTGTGTTAGCCTCTATTGTCTAGTGACCCTAGTGTACCTAGATCCTGTTGGAATGAAGAAGCAGAAGGGTAGCACAGTTGCTAGTGTGTTAGCCTCTATTGTCTAGTGGCCCCAGTGTGTCTAGATCCTGTCGGAATATAGAAGCAGAAGGGTAGCACAGTTGTTAGTGTGTTAGCCTCTGTTGGCTTGTTGCACCAGTGTGCCAAGATGATATTGGAATGAAGGAGCAGTAGGGTAGCCTATTTGTTGGTGTAAATGCTTCAAAGCCAAGCTGAAGCGCAACAGTTGCTGCCACAATAGTTTTAACTGTTAGTGACAATAGGTTATTTTGAAACTGTGATACACTTTTGTAGATTAAGGTATTAAGTGAAACTTCATAAAATGACTGAAGTAATTGATTGTTGTTACGCAAAATGTACACGTGTAGAATGTGTGAAGCCCATTTCTGGTGTCCCCTGCATCATAGTATTGGGGTATTGCTAAAAGAGGTGTAAAATGAAACTCACTCACTCACTCATTGTATACTCATCAATATATAATATGTTTTATTACTTTGCACAAGGTCATGTGAGTAGTCCAGTGAGTAAAGTGCTAGCATGCATCTACAAAGCCTTGAAGCCAGGCGACTCTTACTCTATTAACACTTTATCTGTATTTCAATGTCAAAGTGCAATAATAACAAGCTGAAATCTATACTCCTCTTTAGTCTGATGCAAGATTTTCAGTGACATACATGTAAGAGTATTATTGATAAGATAAGTTTTGTTTGACTTAAGGGGTTGACAGTACATGAACATTAAATGAATTAGTAAAACATTTGATAGCACAAGCTATATATCTATGTTGAACGAACTTGCAGTCAGTCAGTCAGTCGGAGACATAGGTCAAGGTAGTGAACATGAAAGGTTCAGTTTGGAAGTAATAGATAAATACTGGTTTTGGACGTATCAATAATAATTGTATTCTTTCTGGTGATGGCAGATTTCACAAAGAATATTTCACCTCTTTTGGTGGTCTGTCACACAGTCCCTGGACCATTATTTTGCCTACTGCAAAGCCTTTTCTTCAGTGCTAAAGCCTTAAATTAAGACAGTCTAGATTTTCATTTCAGTCAAATTGGGTTTGTTTGTTTCTATCAAAGTTCTACATATTTACAAACTAAACATTAGTCTACTCTTTTGGATGTAATGAATTAAGAAGGGAACAGTATTGAATTGTGTGGTGCTTCCCAGGAGCACCTGTCAGTACAGAGGTGGTGTGTGAATATCCCATGTAGAGTGCTGGGAGCAGTTCTGTGTACTTAACATTGTCTGTGCTACACATAGTTTTTATGAACATACGCATAATCCATCTTTGCAGAGAAGTCCTATGAAGTAATGACATATTATATACTTCTCAAGACTCTGTTGGTTATTGCAGATTGTTGTTAATTTCCTAAGAAAAATACAAATTACAGGAAAAACTATTAATACAAATGTAATATTTTAAGTAAATGATGTATGTCAACACAGTATTTTGGTATATATGTTAATTGTTCTGTTAATTATATGTTACATAACATTAAAATATGAGTTTTTCAAAAGTTATGTATGTGATGTTATTGATGGAATGAATGGTGTATTTGTTATAGATTAAGTCGAAAGTGAAAGTGAAAATACATTCTGAAAGCTTTATGGATGTGATATTAAAAGATATGACATTGAGGGTTCTTAATACCAAATACATGTATGCTAGATAAAGCGAACATCACAGTATTTGATGCACTATATTTTTGTACTTGTTCCTGCGATTTAAATAGTTGCTAAATTTTACGGTTCAGTGTACCATTTCATTTTCTTTGCAGGGCCCACAAAATTTCTTGTAAGCACCCTTGAAAGTAGTAACTGGGGACTCACTGTGATATTGCACTAAACTCACCCACAATAATAAATGATCAGTCCCTTACCCAATCTTCATCCATACACGCGTAAAACTTACAATGCCCAGTAAAATGACAGAACAATTACAGAGTTACTTAGTTCCTTTGTTCCTCTTTTTGCAAATAAGTAGAATATTACACCAGCAAACCCCCTTAACCTGAGTTCAAATTGCAATGAAGCCAAACAACCGTTGTCAGATTACCTATATAGTTAGTGGAAGGTCCTTCGACATGAGGCAGTTTCAGAGTTATTGTTTGCATTTTGGCCAAGTCTATTTGCTGATGTTATAACACGACAAAGCCTCAAATCTGATTGGACGTCTGATTGAGTTATTGAAGCATCCACACGTTTATTTTGATGTCCAAATGCTGTAGCCTGCCAGCCTGGATCACGGACACAATGAAATATCTGAATGAAGTTCTGACTAAGCGGGAGGTTGATCATTTGGAGCTGACATCACGTTAAATACGATCTTCCTATTGATGAGCTTCATCTGACGTTTTCTAGGACATCCCATGCTCAGTGCATTAGGAACTAGTTGATTGCCATTGTTATCAGCCCTTGAAATATTTCCCAAATGGAGATAATACGATTTAATTCTTTTAATTCATCAGTGTTTGTTAGAGAGTGTTTCACAAGAACATGTAGACCTGTTTTTATTTTTTTTATGTAAATAATCTTTATTTCAGATCTGATGTCAGTTATTTCTTCTGAATAGTGTGACAAGGGGGTGCACTGATTGACACATGATCCTGACCCACATCTCGAGCACATGAAAGTCATTCCGACCGTACTTCGTTTTCAATGTGTCATTCTTAGACTGAGTATGGAGTATTGTCCCTGCTACAATTAAATTTCCCAATACTTGTGCATTTGCATTTTACAGACATTGTTAGGAGGGGAGGAGTGAATCATGTCCGTGTTAAATTATGTGGATATTCCCTTGGGCTTGCAGTTTTTGTCTGAAGTAGATTAGCTGTTCTTTTACTTTGATGAAAGGGAGATTAATACGCAGTTGGAACCTTAACTGATGCCACGTTCTTCTGTCAAACTGATTGAAGCTGATGTGGTATAAACATTTTTCGGGACCTTATTGTTTCTGTTCCGAATGCCATATGAATGGCTCAGTGATGAAGGACATGGTGTTTTTGTGCCATATTGTATCCCATAGCAGTGGTTGGATTCTTGATTGCCAGTTTGATTATCAAACTTGTTCAGATTTTAACTCTGTATTTGTGCTAAATTATTTACAGATAGTTCTCATTTGTAATTTGAGTCTCTTCAGACACAGCAGCACGTTCACGAAATAGACGTGAAAAACGCATTTACTGTGTCCAAACAGAAAAAGGACCATTTTGAAAAGTGAAATTTTAGAATTACCTTAGTACCTCTTTGCTGAGGAAAACCTTTGAGAGGAAACACGGTTTGGGATAGACATGTCGATTAGGAAGATAATCCCAGCCTTGTGAAAGTCTAGTAATACTCCATACTGAGCTGTGGATTAGTGTGATATGACCATCTGTGTTTATCTGTGAAGGCGTTTTCAGAATAGATTAACAATGGTGTCTACTTCAAGTGTTTATCATCAGACCTTTCTGCATTTGAATATTTGCAGAGGACACAGGACATTTAAACACTGACTAAACACTTGTGAAAATGTGAATCTGTTGAAGAGGGGTACAACAAATAAACATAACAACAGATCTTAAACTTTCATGTTAGGTTCAGTGAGACTGACATATACTGAACAAAACAAGTTAAGGATGAAGAATATGTTGGGGGCTATTTTTGTGACATTATTTGCCTACTGTCCCTTTCAAATGAATCGCCCCCAAAATGTTCATGATACCTTTATTTTCTTCAGTGTAGATATATATTGTACTGAAATATGTTTTAAAAAGAAAAGAGGTATTTGATATTGCATATATACACATTATCATGTTTGAAACAATGCCTTTTCTTTACTTACAGCTGAAAGTAATGACGCCATGATCTACAACATACGGCCAAAAATCACAGGGAACTTTGTAGATTCTACTGTGATGCTGAAGGCTGGGGACAACTTTACTCTACTATGTGAGGGAGACTTTCCCGTGGAGTGGCATGTGACAGCCCCAGGTCCGCAGGACAGGGTGAGCGAGTTATATATCAAGACGTAGGGGATATTCCAATTTGCAAGCTTGGTACTGAAAAGAGAAAAAGCAGTTATATATCCATACAAATGAAACATTTTCCAAAGGAATGGTATGAATTGTCACATTTTCTTCCCCATCAGTGTCCTCCTTGATGGCTTCATCCTCTACCTTTTTAATGGTATACCTATGAAACAATATATTTATTAAATGAGTGAGTGGTTTGGTGTCTAATGAGCGAAATTGATTTTAGTATTTTATTTATTACTCACCCAACATAAGCAAAATAATATCTCGGAATTCAGCTTACAGAAGGAGTGCATCATGCCACCATACCAGGGGCGCGAGTATAAATGCATTTCATTTATGATTGTCAACATTAGTCTATTTGATTTGATTTTATTAGAACAAACAAGGGGTTATGACAAAAAGATCAAACGGTATGCAGGGTGACAGGGAAAAATAGTCTTTTTTTATTTTGGTCGTCATATAACAGAAATATTGCTGAACATGCCTCCAACAAACAGACGTTATGCCATAGTTGGCATCAAGATAGAATGTGATGACCTCAGGCCTTCATGAATGGATGAGTTAGAGAACAGTTGTACTTATAGGCCACACTTCCATAATAGTAGTAAAGAAACAAGCAAATGTTACAGGATAGCTGAAACTGATACTACCACCTGATCAAGGTAGCATAATCCCTCAGGGCTGGATGAGTAAGGGAACGATGTTGATATTTGGGATACTGTCATCATATTCCTGGAATATGTTGGCGTTAAACAAAAACAAACAAACGTTATGTTATAGATGGAAATACTACCAAAAGAAGGTGGCATGTGACAGTTTTGATCCCACAGAGCACTGAGTTAGGCACAACATACAGATACCAAACATGGCAAAATGCTTGATTATCATATGAGTGAGGGAAGATGGTTTTAAGCAATAAGCAATAAGCAATAAGCTTTAAGCAATATTCCAGCAATATCATGGCACTGAACACGAGAAATGATCTCTCACATTTCAGAAATTGTGGGGAATCAAACCTGGATCTTTGGCGAGCCAAGCCAACCCTTTAACCACTACCCCTGTTTATGGCTACTCCACCACTCAGATAATGATATGAACATAAACTTGATAAAAGGCAGGAAATGATGCATCATGTGCCAGGCACACACAGCACTAGGGAAGCAGGTGATTGTATTCCCTCATTGTATACCTTGGCAGGGCGATGGTGTAGCCCAATGGTTAAAGCGTTAACTTGTCACTCCGTAGACCAGATTTTATTCCCAAAATGGGTACATTGTGTGAAGCCCATTTCTGGTGTCCCTTGCTGTGATATTGCTGGAATATAGCGAAAACTCAACTCACTCACTCACCAATACCATCGCATGCAAATTATCATCTTATTGAGCCCATTGATGCCCCATTCTTGACCCAGTTAGCCTGCAGAAGCCCATGATAATGAATGTGTTGAGAGACAGTCCGTTATGTTGTCATGTAGGTGATGAGTCCACAGCACCCCATTGCTTGTCGTAAGAGGCGACTAAATTGGGCAACCTGCTGGCCGTGGGTTGCGCCCCTGTGTCGGTGGAGGACGGGATCCTGGTGGTTGAGGGCAGTGGGTTCTTGGAACCGTGTTCCTACTGCTCAACACACCACTTTGGCCCTGACTTCACCTGGACAGGTGGTAGAATGGGCCCGATTCTATCAATCGGCTGGTCATGTCAAGCCCTGTTTGAGTCAAATATCCTATTCTTTTGTGTTTGGGCTTCACATGTACAAAAAATATCAACAGTTTTTGCCTAGAGTCCTACGTCAGAAGGCGGTGGTTCATGGGCCAGCCTGGTTAATGTCAACCTCCGAATTCTGTAGGTCTCCAAATTTCTGTCATGTGCAGAACCAGCTGGACAGTCACTTTGGTAGACAAATATAGCTATTCGTGTTACATTTGCTGGGGTATAGCAGACTTGTAGCCCTGATGATGCAGACTGGATTCCTCTGCAACACCGTCCTTTGTTCACACTCGGCGGCGGGTGGGGAGCAAGTTTGCCGAATATAATTCTCTCACCATGCCTCTCAACCAACACTCTGGTTCGTCGAAGAACAAACGCCGTCATGTTGATTCCGTGTCATCTGATGAGGTTTATTGTCATTTCATCTTCCGATGGTAATCCGCTTAAAGGTCATGCAACGTAAAACACAACTTTGCAGATTCTGGTACCTTTCGGTATGCACTTACCGAAACAAATCATAAAAAATGCCAATTCAACCTATAAAGTTGAAAAAACGCGATGAAAAAAAGCCCGCGAAGTCGGAGTTCAAACGTTTCACTAAATTCCCCCCAGCGCTAGGGGGAAAACTGGTTTCAACAGCTGTGCTGCACTGCGTCCATAACGCATGCGCAGTGAATAGGTTCGCGGAGCTTGAAACAGTATGTATGCCCAGCGTCTGAGGTCGTGAGCAGTAGTCTAATCTTGGTTGTGTACACAAACAAGTAAATAATCTACTCGTTACGTAAAAAGAAATTGTTGATTGTGGTAAGCAGTCTCTGTCACAGAGAAAGCTCAGTGTCTGGTTTATTCACACCAATAGGTCTGCCTGCCTGTCTGTTAAAGGCAACATGCAATACACAGCTTCAGTCATTGACCACGTGCAATTTGAACTTAACGCAATTTGAACTTAACACCTATCAGTCTATACGACATAAAGAAAAGTTGATTTATGACTCGTGCACCCGAGTGCAGTGTCTGCCACATTATGTAATTAGGCACGTGTGATACACATGACATGTTTTTATGTCTGCGGGTTGCAAATAAACTACATTCATATTTTTCGGATGACTGGATCTGACGGAAACTGGTGCAAACCCTTGTCAGTTTCAAGTCCTGCTTTGTACTTGGACGAATGACAGATTCCAGCCACGCAGTAGTTTACCATCTCTACTGACATGATTTTTGATTGGATCGAGCGCAAATTCAGAGAACATGTATTTTCCAAACCCAACATCTCTATATACATTCTTCATGGATAACGACTTCTTTTAGTGTATATGGTTTTGTTGACAACAGTATATGAATCCATACTGAAACGACGCATCAAGTACACAAAAAGAAGTTGTTATCCATAAAGAATCTTACTTTCTTGTGACTGGCTATACTTCTAAAATGTCCATCAAACAGATCATCTTTCTGTACACACAATGAACCCTCAGCATATCAGCAAATGAACTAGCCAATCGGAAACCGTCGTTACACTTGAGTGCATATCCACTATGACTGGGTTCGGTCTCCCGAGGGCTTCGTTTCGGGGGAAGTAAGCCTAAGTACAAAATATTGCACTTTAGAATCGCGATTGCACGCTTATAATTTTGTTTATTTGGTTTTTTTTAAAGCAGCAATGTATATTATATGTCATGAATAAGTGATAAATGTGTTTTAATTATGTTTGATTTTTTGGTTGCATGTGACCTTTAAGTTGAATCCGTTTGCCATATCCTTGGGCATCAAAGGTGCCTGTGGAGAAATTAAAAACGTCACTCGACTTCGCTCTGGCTCACTTCTTGCGGAATGTATACGAAGACAACAGTCCGTCAATCTGCTTGTATTAAAGCAATGTCCCGGTTGTTGGCTCAGTACACAATACACTTAACTCCTGCCGTGGAATAATTCGAGATCGTGCTCGTTGTCTTTCTGACATGAGGGGGAGCTTCTGGTCAAATTAAAAAACCAAGGAGTAATTGCTGCTAAGCGATTTACAAGGAAACAAAATGACACTGTGATAAAAACAAACACTTATCTTTTCACGTTTGCCCTGCCAACTATCCCAAAATCAATAAAAGCCGGGTACTTCAACATCGGAGTTGATGTTTATGTTCCAAATCCTCTCCGGTGTTACCATTGCCAAAAGATTGGACATGGTGCCAGAACTTGTACTCGCACTCAGATATGTTCTCGCTGCTGTGGTACTCATGCCAATTCTGATTGCAGCAATGCAATCAAGTGTGCAAACTGTGATGGTGAGCATTTGGCCTCGTCCCATCTTCGTTTAAAAGTTATGTAAGTGAAATGCACAAACAATCTTTCTTATTTAAAGTTGGTGCCAGATCCGTTTTCAGTTCCAGGTACATTATCCTTTTCTGCTGTAGCATCTTCTCCTGCCGCTATAAAAATTACTACAGTGGCTACATCGTGCAAGACTGAAATTTCATGGATTCATGATAAACAAATATCTGTAAGTGAAAGTATCCTATCAAATCAAACGACAAATACATTGGCCTCTCAGACCGAAAGTCCACTATTGAAGATCACAGAGCCAGAATCTCCAGGACTTTCTGACACTGAGAACAATGTTCTTCGTCAAACAAGGAAAGAAAAAAAAAACAGAAGAAAAAAAAGACAAACGTGCTTCAACACTTGGAGGCGCCACCTTCTTCGAAACCACCTGTAGAGGTTCAAAACTCTTTTGAACCACTGGAAATGGAGGTTACTACTCCAAAAGGAATGTTCTTCCTTCGCGTTCTCGTTCACCCATTAACCCACCATGAGTGCAAGTCACATTATACAGTGGAATTGTAGGGGACTTCAGAATAATTTCAATGATCTGCAGTTATGAATTGAAGATTACAAACTATCGGTAATTTGTTTACAAGAAACTTTCCTTAAGACAACAGATAAATGTGATTTACGGCTTCACAATTCATATCATCACTATTCTCCGGCGGGAGATAAAGCTACTAGTGGATTGTCAGTACTGGTGTGACAGGATGTGATTCACAGTCCTGTTCCTCTAGTTACGCCCCTTCAAGCTGTTGCAGTCCGAGTTACATTAAACATAGTGTTTACTCTTTGTTCTGTGTATATACCACAGTCCTATTCACTTCAACAGTCTCTTCAATTCCAGTCTCTTTATGACCAGTCCCTAAGCCATGTGTCATCATGGGTGATTTGAATGGTCATAACCCAATTTGGTGTTCTCATGATACAAATACCAAGGGCAAAGTACTTGTAGAGTTTTTCTTGAATAATGATTTGTGCATTTTTAATGATGGTTCTCATACGTATTTACATCCTGCCACTGTCACGTATTCGTTCCTTGATTTATCACTAGCTGATTTGCTTACAGAATTCGAATGGTCAGTCCGCGATGACCTCTGTGGAAGTGATCCTTTTCCTACCATTCTAAAATCTGTGACACCATCTGACGTTCCTCCGTTGTCACGATGGAATTTTACTGAACCTAACAGGGCGTTGTTTGAAACTTTTTGCCTTAACAAACTGCAACCTGTTCATTTTTTAGATGTTCCCGATGCCATAAAAGTTTTCTCTGAAGAATAAACTAGGTGAAACACTTGCAAAACATTCTTCCTCATCAAACTATACACCCCAATTTCAAAAATACCAAAAACAACAGGAAAAGAAAACTATTAATTTTCATTCAGATAACGGGGAAGATTACAACGAAATCGTCTCTATTTCTGAGCTCCACACTGCACTTGAACAAGCTCATGATACTGCTTCAGGAAGTGACAATATCCATTATCAACTCCTGAAACATTTACCAGAACCGTGTTTACAAACATTATTAAGTATCTTTGATGACATTTGGACCTCTGGTAACTTCCCTTCATCCTGGCGTGATGCGATAATTGTACCCATACCTAAGCCGGAACGTGATCATACCGATCATTCAAATTATAGACCTATTTCTCTGACTGGCTGCGTTTGCAAAACCATGGAACGCATGGTCAATAATAGATTAACTTGCAACCTGGAATCAAAAAACTTACTCACCAATATTCAATGTGGTTTCCGTACAAATCGTAGTACCACTGACCATTTAGTGCGACTGGAATCATTCTTGAAGAATGCCATATTAAACAAACAGCATGCAGTGTCAATCTCTTTCGATTTAGAAAAAGCATATGACACTACATGGAAACACGGTATCTTAAGAGATCTACATGATTTGGGATTACGAGGCCGTTTGCCTCAATTTATATCCGCATTTTTAAACGACAATTTCAAGTCCGAGTAGGTTCTACCCTTTCCGTGGTGTCTTTAAATTTTCTAAGTCGAAACTAATTGTATCCATTTCTGTAGGAAATACAAACCACATAAGGACCCAGAACTGTTTTTAAGTGGCGCTCCTATCAGAGTTGATAAGGAGGCCAAGTTTTTAGGTCTAATTTTCGACTCCCATTTAACCTTTCTTCCGCATATCAAATCCCTAAAACCTAAGTGCCTGAAGGCACTCGATTTATTAAAAATCGTTTCTAATACAAAATGGGGAGGTGATCAAGCTACCCTCCTACATATATATAGATCACTTGTTTGTTCAAAACCTGGTTATGGCTCAATAATATATGGTGGAGCCTGCAAGAGCAACTTAAAACTATTACATTCTGTCCATTATTAAGGTCTAAGACTTTGTCTTGGCTCCTTTCGAACTTCACCTGTTGACAGCCTCTGCGTCGAGACTGATGAACCATCCCTTGAACAGCGCCGTATAAAATTAGCTTTACAGTATGTAACAAAACTATATTCGAACGAGTTAAACCCTGCCTATAACTGTGTTTTCAATCCTCTCTATGAGGATTTATACAATAAGAAATCTTCTCTTGTTCCGCCTCTTGGTTTAAGAATAAAACCATTTATTTCTGCTTCCGGAATTGAACTGGATAATATAGCTCCTTTCCGTCTTTTTTTTCTTCTCCTTGGCAAATGGTTGGGCCATAGGTTGACTTAACATTAAGTACATTTAAAAAATCAGAAACTAATGAATTGCAATATAAACAAGAATATAATAAATTAAAACATAAATATAGCAATTATAAATCCTTATTTACAGTTGGGTACAAGGACGGTGGCACGGAGCTTTAATTTCTAGCTCAATGCCAGCAGCAGATATGAAAGATTTCACTCTTACACCCAAAGGCGGAACAAGAGAAGACATTTCATTGTATAGATCCCCATGAAGAAGATTGAAAACACGGTTAAATAGAGGATTTGATTCATTAGAATATAGTTTTGTTATATACTGTACGGATAATTTTATACGTCGTTGGGTAAGGGATGGCTCATCGGCCTCAACGCAGAGACTATCGATGGGAGAGGTTCTAAACGATCCAAGACTTAGCCCTTGGTGGTGGATAGAATCTAATACTTTAGGGTACTGTTACAGGCACCCCCATAGACGATGGAGCCATAATCAAGTTTGGAACGGATTAGTGATCGATATAGATGAAGGAGGGTAGCTTGACCCCCTCCCCATTTAGAATTGGAAACGACTTTCAACAAGTCAAGTTCCTTCAAGCATTTAGTTTCAAGGGATTTTATATGTGGAAGAAACGTTAGGTGAGAATAAAAAATTAGACCCATGAATATAGCTTCCTTGACAACCTTGATGGGCGTGCCATCAAGAGATAGTTCAGGGTCTTTATGTGGTTTGTATTTACGGCAGAAATGTATGCAATTAGTTTTCGTTCTAGAGAACTTAAAACCATTTTCAAAACACCATTTATTTATCTTGTTTAAACACAGTTGCAGTTGCCGTTCAATAGTATGCATATTTTTACCACGACAAGATATATTAAAATCATCCACAAATAACGATCCATCTATTGAATCGTTTAAAACTTTTGATAAACTATTTATGTTTATACTAAATAATGTAACAGACAAAATACTGCCTTGTGGAACACCCTGGTCCTGATGGTAAAGATCAGGCAGGGTTGTACCCACTCGAACCTGAAATTGCCTGTCTGCTAAAAACTGAGATATAAAATTAGGTAAATGGCCTCTCAACCCAAATTCATGCAACTCTTTTAAAATACCATGTTTCCATGTTGCATCGTAAGCTTTTTCCAGGTCAAAAAAGATTGATACAGCATGTTGGTTATTTCCTATGGAATTTTTAAGGAATGATTCCAACCGAACCAAATGGTCAATACTACTTCTATTTTTTTCGAAAGCCACATTGAATGTACGTGATAAGAATATTCGTTTCTAAAAAAACACACTAGTCGATTATTGACCATGCGTTCCATGTTTTTACAAAGGCAACTCGTCAATGAAATAGGCCTATAGGTTGATGGATCAGTATGATCCCGGCCAGACTGAGGTATGGGAACAACAATGGCATTACGCCACGACAGTTGTCCAAATATTATCAAACATATTTAAAAGTGTTTCAAGACATGAGTTGGGTAAATGTTTTAAAAGCTGATAGTGGATATTATCAGCCCCTGTTGCTGTATCATGAGCTTGTGCAAAAGCAGTATCAAAGCTCATGTAGTGAAAATACTTCATTATAATCTTCACCATTGTCAGAATTAAAATTAAGTTTCAATTTGTCTTGTTGATTTTTATCTTTTTGAAATTGAGGATTATAATTAGATGATGAAAAATGGGCAGCTAAAGTTTCGCCCAACTTAATTTTCTGTATCATGTTCCACACCTTCGTCATAGGCGCACGTGAATTGATCTTTGAAACAAAGTTCTTCCAAGACTGTCGCCTATTTTTGCTTAAACGTCTAGCCTTGGCACTATTTATTTTACGTTATTTAAATTGTGAACGGTAGGATGCCGGCGAAGGTATTTCTCTGCTTTCTTCCTACACTTCTTGGTCCGTTTGCTATCGTCAGTAAACCATGATTTAGAAATCTGTGGTGTCGCAGAGGACTTAGGAATAGGTTCATCAGCTATTTGATTCAGTTTATCAGAGAACAACCGAATAGGGTCAACAGCATTAACAAAGTAATCAGATTTTAATTCATCAGTACAAAGTGTCTTAAATAAATTCCAATTAGCCTTCGCAAAATTCCACCTGGTTGCCGGTGGATCATCAGTCGGATTTATAGCAGAGAGAACTGTGGGGAAATGGTCACTTCCACAAAGATCGTGATGGACCTACCATTCAAATTCAGTATAAATATTTTGGTCACAGAGCGACAAATCAAGTTCAGAATACGTGCCTGTACCAGGATGCAAATATGTGGCTGATCCATCATTAAATCTGCATAAATTATTATCTGCAATAAAGTCTTCTAGGATTTTCACCCTGACATTGACAGTATTACTTCCCCATAGAGGGTTATGCCCATTTAGATCCCCCATAATGATACAGGGTCTCGGGAGCTGGTCAAACAGATTCTGAAGATTGGACTGTTGTACGAGAGAAGATGGGAGATGTACAAGGAGCAAAGAGTGAAAGTTATGTGTAAAGAAAGGTTGCATTTTAGGGGCACAGGGCTATGAATGACACCCTGTCTCACCAACATGGATGCGCCACCTGTAGCTTTGTTTCCCGGAGGTGAAAACGAGTGATATGAGTTGTACTCATTTTTGAGATATGTCGCTTGTAAAGAAAAGGCTGATGGTTTGAAATCCTGTGATAGTAATTGGAGATCATTAAAATTGTTCCTAAGATCCCTCCAATTCTATTGTATTATGTTCATAAAATTATTTATGGAGGTTCAACAGTAGAAAGTGAGTGCGCGGAAGCACTACTCCTACACCCTGTGTGTGAAGGAGTGATCTCCATAGCAAGCGGTTCAAATACATTTTGAACCGACACTGGCTCTTCTATATGTTGAAGAGACCTAGTCTTCTTTTTTCACTTTTCCTTTTCTTTACTCGTTAGCTGAGCAACACCCTGAATAGCTGGAGATGATACAGTCGCAGGTAGTTTTTCTGTCTGTGGCTCTTCAGTCTGGGATGCTGAGTAGCGCTGACATGTTTGTGACCTCTGAGTTGTGCCATCCAACGTTATCTGAGCTTCACTGACCCAAGATATCACAGTTTGACAAGAAACTGAAGAAGTGTTTTTAACAACAGAAGTTGGTGTAGGAGAAGAAACAGTAGCTGAATACGTTATGCTGGTATTTGGTCTTGTTGGAGCAGGAACTAATTTCTTAGCTTCAAAGTATGAAATATTATGTGTACATTTCAGTTTGAGGATTTTACTTTCATACTCGAATTTTGGGCAGGACTTAGATGACGCCAGATGCTCACCACTGCAGTTTGCACACTTTATGGCATTGGTACATTCGGTACTCTCATGAGTACCACTACGGCGTGAGCACACTGACTTATCAGTGCAGGACCTCGCACCATGTCCAAACTTCTGGCAGTTGTAACACCGGAGTGGATTTGGGACATATATCTCCACTCCAGTATTGCAATAACCGGCTTTAATGAACTTTGGAAGATTAGTCAGACCAAACGTAAACAGATAAGTGTTGGTTTTTATAACATTTGATTCCTGTTTCTTGATAAAACGTTTCACAGCAGTAACTCCTTGCACTTTTAATTCAGCCACAATTTCTTCTTCAGTCATATCTGAGAGACAGCGGGCCCTGTCTCTAACAATTCCTCTGCAAGAGTTTAGGGTTTTATGTTCCGAGACAACAAAATGTCTCAGTCCTAGCAGATTGACTGATTGCTGCCTGCGTACACATTCTATCAAGAGAGAACCATTCCTGATACGTGTGACATTTTTAACCTCTCCGCAGATACCTTGAATACCCTTGGAGATGGCAAAAGAGTTGATGTTTAAAGGATTCTTATCAGCACTTTCTATCACAAAAAACCGTGGCCAGAAATCCTTGGCAAATGAAGATATCTCTTCATCAGAGGAAGAAGACATATGTCTGCGTTTTGATGTTTTGACGGAACCAGATGGAGTGTTAGTAGCCATGGTTGATATATAGTCTGGTTCATAATTATTGAGAATTTTTCTTCTTACTTTGAGCTATCCTAACACCTCAACTGATTCACTGATACTTAAAACTAAGTAATGGTATAAGGGAGGTAACTCATCTTGGCCTACTGAGTATAGTACAATTAGAGTTACCTCCCCTGAATTTGTAGCAGACGTCATTTTCCTCAGCACTGTCAACAATGTCTGCTGAAGATAAAAGAAGGTTGATTTTTGAGTTGTGTAAATAAGGAATTGATGATGTAAATACATTGGCAGAGAGAACAGGAACTCCTCTTTCTACTGTGTATAGGATTAGGAAGAATTTTAAAGAGGGAAAGGATTTTGGGCACCAGAAAGGAGCAGGGAGACCCAGAAAATTGGACTTCTCAGATCGCGTCCGGCTGGGAATTTTAGCGTCTAAAACGCAAAGGGCAAGCATCTCCAACATCAGGTATGAAATGATAGAAAGGGGATCAACAGTTGTATCAAAATCTACAGTTAGAAGAAATTTGATTGATCTTGGATGGGAGAAAAAGACTGGAATTCCTTCTCCTCTCATGAAACAAGAACATAAAGACAGGCGTGTTGAGTGGTGTTTGGCACATGAAAACTTTGACTGGGAAAATGTGATTTTTACTGATGAAAGCTCAATATGGGTATATCCCAATAATGTGAAAATATGGACAAAGTCTGCGTCAGCACCGTTGTATCGACGACCTAAATACAGCCCAAAGTTTCATGTATGGGGAGGGATATCCTTATTAGGAACGACCCCGCTGTGTGTGTTTGAGGGAAATCTGACAAGTCAATGCTACATTGACATATTAGATAATTTTCTCCTTCCAAGTGCACATGTGTTTTTGGAAATGACTGGATTTTGCAGCAAGATAATGATCCTAAACACACCGCAAAACATGCCAAGCAGTGGTTTCAGGAGAAAAATGTGACTGCATTACCATTTCCTGCATATAGTCCTGACTTAAATCCCATTGAGAACATTTGGGGGATGATGAAGGAATGTGTGAATCAAAAGGGGTTGACAAAAATTGAAGACATGAAGAGAGAAGTGGTCCGATACTGGGACAGCATAACTCACGAGACACAACATGAAAAGGTCAGTTCACTTTCACAATACATTCAATTTTATCTGATTTGTTCTCGTTTAATAATATGAAATGCTTTAGCTATTCTCAATAATTTTGAACCATACTGTATATAATTCGGCAACCCTGCCCCCCCCAATCGCCATCGAGTGTCAACAAGGACGGTAATACAGTGGAAACCAGACTACATTCCCAGGGCTACAGGGTTGTTATACTCCAGAAAATACTTGAAAAGCCACGATATCTTAAAGAAAATGTGTCAAGCTGGTTCTGCCTGTGACACAGTTCCAAAGAGCACGGAATTCAGAGGTCTATATATCCAGATTGGCCCATGGGCCACCGCCTTCTGACATGGGACCCTTGGCAATTAAATGTATCAGATTTGTTTGCTAAATATCACAAGGACCAATACCCATAAATATATATGTGCAAAAAGTATGCTATGCACAGGGCATGGCGTTACCAGCCGATTGATGGAACCGGGCCAGTTCTACCACCCGTCTAGGCACCCGTGGCGAGCCACCTCCTCGTGGTGGGTGCTGGGTAATGCTAGGAGCATATCAACCATATTACACTAACCATGGCTAATGAAACTCCAACAAAAAAACCCAAAACGTCCACTTGATATTGACCCTGTTGATACTGACCATAGACCGTCTGCATCGATTGAGTATTGGCCACGTTTCCTTGTGATTGAGACTCCTGACAAGACACCCTTGAAGTTGAACCCCTTTGCTGTATCGAAAGGTATTCAAGGCATTGCTGGGGATGTGAAGAACATAAGACGCTTACGTTCGGTTGCCCTGCCAGTCGAGTGCGGGAGAAAGCAAATCTGATGAATATTGAATCGTGGGCATTCCCGTCACGGTTTCTGCACACCAAACCTTGAATACAAGTAAAGGTATCGTGAGAGATAGAGATCGATTGTTTGATGACATGTCGGACCTTGATATAGGATCTGAAATGAAGGATCAAGGCGTACTATATGTCAAGCGCTTTTCAACTCGCAGAAACAACGAAACCGTCAAAACAAATACCTGTCTGTTTACTTTCTTGTGTCCAAATGCTCCGAAATCAGTGAAGGCAGGCTACTGCAACATACAAGTTGATACGTACATCCCCAACCCGCTCAGGTGTTTTAAATGCCAGAAATATGGACACGGTGTAAATACTTGCACATTGTCTGTTGTGTGTGCTCACTGTGGTGAGAAGACACACACAACAGAAGATTGTGACAGTGATTATGAAAAATGCTCCAATTGCTCAGGCGACCATTCTTCATTTTCTAAACTGAGCAAACGGAGATCAATAAAATAAAATTCACTCAAAATATCTCTTTTTCTGAGGCCAAAAAACTGGTCAAGAGATCTGATCTGCCAGAAAGTTATGCTACTGTAGCAAAAACATTATCCGGTTTTAGCTCTAAAACAACATCAACCACAGGCTACCAAACTACCTTGACTTGGGTAAATTGCGATTCTCCACAGCTTTTGTACCCTGCTATATCATCACAGACAAGCTATTAAGGCAAGGAAAAAAGCCGAACATTATTTAAGTCGCCATCCTATGTTGCATAATTTAAATAAATTTTAAATTTTAAATGCTAAAGCACG
This sequence comes from Haliotis asinina, assembly GCF_037392515.1. Taxonomy (NCBI): domain Eukaryota; kingdom Metazoa; phylum Mollusca; class Gastropoda; order Lepetellida; family Haliotidae; genus Haliotis; species Haliotis asinina. Next base: position 84,926,915 of record NC_090281.1, read on the forward strand.
GCGTACTTTTAAACAGAATAAACGGCAAAATTATGTATCTAAAATAAATTCTCGGACACCCATGTCCAAGGTATGGAACATGGTCCAAAAAATTAAAGGTGAAGGTGCTAAATCTACTGTCCATCATCTTAAACATGGAGATCAGTTACTTACGGATAAATCAGATATCGCAAATAAACTGGGCGAGACCCTCGCTAAACACTCTTCCTCTTCTAATTATATAATGAAACTTTTTCTATGCATGAACTCCATACTCCTCTTGATCAAGCTCATGACACTGCTACGGGAGCTGATAACATACATTATCAACTCCTGAAGCACTTACCAGAATCCTGTTTAGAGACGCTCTTATCAATTTTTGATGATATTTGACTTCCGGGAAATTTCCTTCTTCATGGCGTGATGCCATAGTAGTACCAATACCTAAACCTGGCCGTGATCATACGGATCCATCCAATTATCGTCCGATTTCATTAACTAGCTGTGTTTGCAAGACCATGGAACGCATGATAAATGATCGACTTGTTTGGTAGTTGGAAACTAATAACATCATAACAGATATACAATGTGGTTTCCGGAAAAACAGAAGTACAGTCGATCACTAAGTGCGTTTAGAATCATTTGTGAAAAACGCGCTGATTAATAGACAACTCGCTGTGTCTATCCTTTTTGATCTCGAGAAAGCATATGCCACAACCTGGAAATATGGCATTTTGAGAGATTTACATGATTTCGGTTTGCGAGGTCGTTTGCCTGAATTCATAGGCAATTTTTTAAATAACAGACAATTTCAAGTCCGAGTGGGTTCTACCCTGTCTGATCATTACAATCAGGATCACGGTGTTCCACAAGGCAGTATTTTGTCAGTCACACTTTTTAGTATAAAGATAAACAGTTTATCAAAAGTTTTAAACGATTCAATTGATGGGTCGTTATTTGTGGATGATTTTAATATTTCTTGTCGTGGTAAAAATATGCATACTATTGAACGGCAACTGCAACTGTTTTTGAACAAAATAGATAAATGGTGTCTTGAAAATGGCTTCAAATTTTCAAAATCAAAAAACAATTGTATACTTTTCTGCCGTAAATATAAACCTCATAATGACCCAGAACTATTTCTAAATGGCACCCCTATCAAAGTTGCCAAGGAGGCTAAGTTCTTGGGACTTATTTTCGATTCACATTTGACCTTTCTGCCCCATATTAAATCCCTAAAAGCCAAATGCTTGAAGGCACTCGATTTGTTGAAGGTTGTTTCTAATTCAAAGTTGGGAGGGGATCAGACTGCCCTCCTACACCTATATAGATCACTCATCCGCTCAAAACTTGATTATGGCTCTATCAAAAGCAACCTGAAACTATTAGATTCTGTCCATCACCAAGGTCTAAGACATTGTCTTGGTTCTTTTAGAACTTCACCTATTGACAGTCTCTATGTGGAGGCTGGTGACCATCTCTTGAGCAGCGCCGTATTAAGTTAGCTTTACAGTACATTACTAAATTATACTCTAATGAATCTAACCCTGCCTATAACTGTGTTTTCAATCCCCTTTACGAGGATTTATACAATAAAAAATCTTCTCTTGTTCCGCCTCTAGGATTTAGAATTAAACCACTTCTTTCCTCGGCCGGCATTGAGCTGGAAAACATAGCTTCCTCCCGTCCTCTTTCTTTTCCTCCTTGGCAGTTGGTTAGGCCCCAGGTGGACCTAACATTAACCACATTTAAAAAATCAGAAACTAATGAATTACAATATAAACAAGAATATAATCAATTAAAACATAAATATAGCAATCATAAATGCTTATTTACAGATGGGTGCAAGGATGGTGGCGCAGTGGCTTGTGCTACTGTCATCGGATCCAGAACAATATTTCCTAGTTGCCAGATAACAGTTCTATTTTTACAGCTGAAGGTAACGCCATACTAACGGCTCCAGATTTGAAGAGGTTATTTTAAGACGGTGTCGTATTGGCCATACTAGATATACTCATTCATACCTTTTAAAAGGTGAGGCTAGTCCACTTTGTATCCCTTGTGATGAGAGAGTCACAGTCAAGCATATTCTGCTTGACTGTGTTGAATATTCCATCACAAGGGATAAGTATTTTACAGTTAGAACAATTAAGAATCTTTTTACCAGCTTTAGGTCTCATTTAATTATTGATTTTTTTAAAAGAAATTGATTTTTTGGTTGAATTTTGAAATTATGTTGTGTAAATAGATGTATTTTAATTATTGGAAGTTCGGATTAGTAACTTGAATTGTTGGTGACTGTACCCTCAAAGGGGGTTGAACTATTGTAAAATTATTGTCCTCCTGAGAGGGTACGTAAGTCCCAAAACATTCACAGTAAATTTAAACTTTCCACTGTTCTTAGTCGCAGTATATGTGTATGAGGGGATGATGTAAATCCGACTAGGGTCCATGCAGGTAGCAAAGGCACTGTAAGTCCCCATGGTCCCTAGTATGGTGATCTACCTTCAGTTGTTGGCAATCTATAGCCTGAGTTTATATTGTATTGTCCGAATAGTGATATTATTTTTAACTTTCCACACTAGTTCTAATCTCATTTGTGATATTCTAGTTATTTTACTGTCCTTCGTTGACAGGTTTTTATTCTATAAATGTATTTCATTTCAGTATTAAATGTTCTCGTCACGATATGGCTGATGCATTGCCGATGTGACGTTAAATATTAACTCACTCACTCACTCACTCACTCACTAGCACCCGTCTAGGTGAAGTAAGGGCCAAAGTGGTGTGTTAGGCACCAGGAACATAAGGTCCTAGTCCAAGTGCCCTCAACCACCAGGATCCAGTCCTCCACCGACACAGGGGCGCAACCCGCGGCCAACAGGTTGGTCGACCAAATATTGCCCCGGGTCCACAACGAGGTGTTGGCAAGCACTTAGCGTTACCCAGCACCCACCACGAGGAGGTGGCTTGCCACGGGTGCCGCCACTGCTATCAAACACTTCACTACCACCAAACACACTACAGCCAGCAGTACCTTCAACTACTACATTACAAGCGTGGTGGTGATGGAGCCAAGTGTTTAAGGTGTTTGCTCGTGATGCTTAATACCAAGGGACCACCACCATATAGCTGAAATATTGCTGAGTGCAGTATGAAACTCACTCACTCACTCACTCACTCAAGATCCAGGTTCGATTCCCTACATGTTTGAAGCCTACTACTTGTGTGATTTTGCTGGAATTTTGCTGAAAGCAGCATAAAAGCCACACACAGCAACCAGCAGTAACTACCACAGTGCAACCTGTACCAACAAACATGTAATTTAAATGGTTTTCTGGATTCAGTCTGACAGCAGTGTTTCAATAAAAGAAGTCCCCTCTAGCAGCAACAACAAGACAGCATCCCGCCTCACCCTGACCAATGCCCAGTATTATGACACAGGAAGCTACAGGTGCTACTATCAGGCTGACCAGCGTAAAGTCAGGGATGACTCCTCTGTCTACATATTTGTCAAAGGTAAGAGAGTGTCAGTAAATGTTGCAGCAATATTCTTTCTAGGTCATTTAGGGGTGGGGATTACAGAGAATGTTCATATTGCAATGCAAAAGCGTATATATCAATACGTATTGCAATGTAGCAAGACGTTTCTACTTGCTCCAGTTAATGCTTGATTAAAATGAATATGCATCAGAAAGGGTTAAGGTGATCCTGGCACAGTTAGGATAGTAAGGCGCATCATCAGCTCAGGACCTTTGCACCCTCTACCTGGACAGCGAATGGGACTTCTTCCAGGAAAGAAATGCTGCCTAGTCGAATCATCAAGAACTTTGCGGAGAATATGTACACTCCCCAACACTGCACCCTTCTGCATTAACCAGAGTTTCAGAAGGCCTGTGCTCCCGGTGGAGAACCCACGCGTTAATATCTGGCACAAATGAAACGGGAACAACAATTTAACATCCATACAGTGGTTGCTAGTTTGAACTAGTGTCTCCAATCTCAAAAACAGCCCTGGGATATTAGACAACAGGTTGAACTGGTCAGGACATATCAGAGATCACTGGTCATGAATGAGTAAATATTTAAGTCTTTCAGATCCAAAACTGATTTGTTTGATTGGCATTATTAGAAGTTGATGAGTAAGAAGAAAGTAAGATTCCTTATGTATAACAACATCTTTATCACGTATGATACAACATTTCGGTATGGATCCGTATACCATTGTCAAGCAAGAGTGACGTAATACAGCACAGAACAGACCTAACTACATGGTCGGGGATAAATCAATAACAGCATGTAGGTATGAATCAAAGGGATAAACAAAAACAACAATGGGTGGTGACAATGATGTGACAATAAGAGGAAGTCAATAAGACAATAATAAAGTATACGTGGTTGATAAGATCAATTATCGGTGATGGCTGACGTGCTCTAATTTGTTGTTTTTATCAGTTTATTATTGTATGCAGTTGGGATGCAATATCCCCGATCTCTGTTGGTTTAGGGCTCGTAATTTCTTTAAGTACCAGTAAACCGGTTATGTTGCAACAGTCTAGTGGTTGATAGCATGAACACCATTGCATTAAGAAACCCCTTGATCCCTATTTTATTTTTCTCTGGAATCCCATGTGCCACAAGCATGTTTTCTCTGAACTATTTCTGACTGAACATATGTTAAGGACATAACATTGAAACATTTTGAAAGGAGAAAATCTGTAAGCAAAGGGAAGTAACTCTGTGTATGGTAATTGGATGGCAATTTGACGGCAAGGATCATGGCAGTATAAGAACTGTGAAAGAATGAAAGATATTTTGTGAAGTATAAGAAGTGTTTAAATGTTCTTAGAATTTTAGATTGATAGTTATATTACACACTAATAGTGTAAACCTAAGTATTATAGCTTTTTCTTTTTGTTAGTCCCCATATTGGTGATGGATGAATCACATTGCAAAAGTAAACTATCACCTTCCAAAACACTGAAGTTTTTTAAGTAAATATCTGTTTTTGAAAGCACCGAGGCACTATTTTTTCAGAAATAAAGTTACATTATTGAATATATTTGTGTACAAAATACAGAATACCAATTGATCACAATGCCCATCCTCGGTATCTCCAGGGCATGCATACCTTCCGATGAGTCTCCACTAAAGGTTGGATACATCTATGGCTCAGTCCAATGAGTTTATTACCTCCCTTGGCTGGCTTTTTCTCCGATGAGATGTCTCCGGTGGAAAGTTGAAAGTAATGTCACTTTTGCAATTTAAATTATCTAACCAGTTAAACTTGGCAACACAAACCATGCAGAGGTTCTCTGAAAGAGGTAGAAGGAGTTCTTGCATATATATTTAAAAGATTAGGACCTGTCATTTTGTCTATTATTATCTCAAATAGTATTGTAGCGCATGAGGTGGTATTAGTGTCTGGATGTAGCACTGTATAAATACCCACATTATATCTTATTATTTTTATGTTTTACAGATTAAGATTAAAATGCAACAAAGACGGTTTTGGTGATCCTGGCACAGTCAGGCCCTCGCCCCCTCTACACGCAGCCCAGACAGCGAATGGGACTTCTCCCAGGAAACGCTACCTAGTCAAACCCACCAAGAACTTTCCGGAGAATATGGAGGCTCCCCAACACTGCAGCCTTCTGCATTACCCAGATTGTCAGAAGGGCTGTGCTCCCGGTGGAGAACCCGGGCACTCTCCTGATCTGCGCCAAGAGATCAATAGGTACCAAACCAAGGGCACCGAGAACAATGGGGAGCCTGACGACAGTGTACTTGGGATGCAATCGAGACATTTCAAAGGCGAGGTCCGCATATTTATCATGCTTTTCCTGAATCTTGCCAATCACATTGCTGTCAAAAGGGACAGAAAATTCTATGATATAAATAATTTCATTGGCTTTATCAAAAAGGACAAGATCAGGTTTGTTTGCTGGAATTCGTCTCAGGTTGTATATTGGCCTATTCCAGAGAACCTTAAAAGCATCATTTTCCAGGACGCCCTGGACATGTTCAGGGTCGTACCATGGATGGACCTCGGAGTCAAAGCCACAGGCATGGCGCAGACGATAATAAAAGCAGCGAGCCATACCATCATGTCTTTTAAGATATGCTGTTTGTGCCAAGGGAGGACATCCACTGACAAGGTGTTGGACAGTCTCTGTGAATTCATTGCAAAGACGACATTTCATATTGATATTTTCTTTAAGAATAACATTCTGGCGATTGCGAGTGGGAAGTGACTGGTCCTGAGCAGCAAAAAGGAAGCCCTCAGTTTCACATTTGAGACCAGCCGACTTCATCCAGGCGAAGGAGTCGGTTGGATTGCTGTTCTGTTCCACACACTGCATATACACACGATGCAGTGGCTTCTCAGAAAGCTTCTCCACAAAGGACCGACTCTGGGCAGACTTGGTGAAAGACTTCACCTGGCTTTGACCTTGTTTCGAGCATTTAACTCTGAGCTCCAGATTTTCTTTAAACGAGATTTATACTCGGCCCGAAGTTTATCTTGAATCTGGGCATTCTGGAGCTTGTCTCGAACTTGCATTCCAAGATACGTGTAGGCCTGATCTTCCACGAGATGCTCAATAACTCCTCCCCCTTGTAACTTGACCGATCCATCATTAGTTACCTTGCCACGTTTCAAATGAAGAGTGTTACATTTGTCGAGCCCAAATGTCATGCCAATATCGTTAGAAAAGGACTCGACAAGGAGAACCTGTTCTTTCAAATTGGTCTCTCCTTTGGCAAGGAGCTCGATGTCATCCATATAGAGGAGATGAGTAAGAGGTGTTGGAGATCTGTGCTGAGGAGGTCCGGGATGGTACCCTTCCTCCCCGTTGAGCAGGAAACTCAAAGGATTTAAAGACAGACAAAAAAGCAAAGGACTGAAGGAGTCCCCCTGAAATATTCCCCTTCTGATTGGAATAGATTCCGAAGTCTGCACCTCTCCTTGCGAGTACATCTCAAGTTGAGTCGAACAGCAACTCATTAAAGACTTGAGTAAATCAAGTAGTCGCTGAGGGAGGTCAATACACTGAAGAGACTTCAGAATCCATTGGTGAGGGACAGAGTCATATGCCTTTTTGTAGTCTATCCAGCACATGGAGAGGTTGCGGTGGTATGTTTTAGCCATTTATTTTTTACAGATTAAAAATTGAAATGCAGCAGAGAGGGTTCGGGTTATCCTGGCACAGTCAGGCTGGTCAAGCTCATCATCAGCTCAGGGCCCTCGCCCCCTCTACACGCAGCCCAGACAGCGAATGGGACTTCTCCCAGGAAACACTGCCTAGTCAAACCCACCAAGAACTTTCCGGAGAATATGGAGGCTCCCCAACACTGCAGCCTTCTGCATTACCCAGATTGTCAGAAGGGCTGTGCTCCCGGTGGAGAACCAGGGCACTCTCCTCATCTGCGCCAAGAGATCAGGAGGTACCAAACCAAGGGCACCGAGAACAATGGGGAGCCTGACGACAGTGTACTTGGGATGCAATCGAGACATTTCAAAGGCGAGGTCCGCATATTTATCATGCTTTTCCTGAATCTTGCCAATCACATTGCTTTACTATTATTATTATTATTATTATTATTTTTTACAGATTAGAATGAAAATGCAGCAGAGAGGGTTCGGGTGATCCTGGCACAGTCAGGCTGGTCAAGCTCATCATCAGCTCAGGGCCCTCGCCCCCTCTACACGCAGCCCAGACAGCGAATGGGACTTCTCCCAGGAAACACTGCCTAGTCGAACCCACCAAGAACTTTCCGGAGAATATGGAGGCTCCCCAACACTGCAGCCTTCTGCATTACCCAGATTGTCAGAAGGGCTGTGCTCCCAGTGGAGAACCCGGGCACTCTCCTGATCTGCGCCAAGAGATCAGGAGGTACCAAACCAAGGGCACCGAGAACAATGGGGAGCCTGACGACAGTGTACTTGGGATGCAAGCGAGACATTTCAAAGGCGAGGTCCGCATATTTATCATGCTTTTCCTGAATCTTGCCAATCACATTGCTGTCAAAAGGGACAGAAAATTCAATGATATAAATAATTTCATTGGTTTTATCAAAAAGGACAAGATCAGGTTTGTTGGCTGGAATTCGTCTCAGGCTGTATATTGGCCTATTCCAGAGAAGTTTAAAAGCATCATTTTCCAGGACGCCCTGGACATGTTCAGGGTCATACCATGGATGGACCTCGGAGTCAAAGCCACAGGCATGGCGGAGACGATAATAAAAGCAGCGAGCCATGCCATCATGTCTTTTAAGATAAGCTGTTTGTGCCAAGGAAGGGCATCCACTGACAAGGTGTTGGACAGTCTCTGTAAATTGATTGCAAAGACGACATTTCATATTGATGTTTTCTTTAAGAATCACATTCTGGCGATTGCGAGTGGGAAGTGACTGGTCCTGAGCAGCAAAAAGGAAGCCCTCAGTTTCACATTTGAGACCAGCCGACTTCATCCAGGCGAAGGAGTCGGTTGGATTGCTGTTCTGTTCCACACACTGCATATACACACGATGCAGTGGCTTCTCAGACAGTTTCTCCACAAAGGACCGACTCTGGGCAGATTTGGTGTATTATTATTATTATGTTTTACAGATTAAAAATTGAAATGCAGCAGAGAGGGTTCGGGTGATCCTGGCACAGTCAGGCTGGTCAAGCTCATCATCAGCTCAGGGCCCTCGCCCCCTCTACACGCAGCCCAGACAGCGAATGGGACTTCTCCCAGGAAACACTGCCTAGTCGAACCCACCAAGAACTTTTCGGAGAATATGAAGGCTCCCCAACACTGCAGCCTTCTGCATTACCCAGATTGTCAGAAGGGCTGTGCTCCCGGTGGAGAACCCGGGCACTCTCCTCATCTGCGCCAAGAGATCAGGAGGTACCAAACCAAGGGCACCGAGAACAATGGGGAGCCTGACGACAGTGTACTTGGGATGCAAGCGAGACATTTCAAAGGCGAGGTCCGCATATTTATCATGCTTTTCCTGAATCTTGCCAATCACATTGCTGTCAAAAGGGACAGAAAATTCAATGATATAAATAATTTCATTGGCTTTATCAAAAAGGACAAGATCAGGTTTGTTGGCTGGAATTCGTCTCAGGCTGTATATTGGCCTATTCCAGAGAAGTTTGTAGTTGTCATTTTCCAGGACGCCCTGGACATGCTCAGCGTCGTACCATGGATGGACCTCGGAGTCAAAGCCACAGGCATGGCGGAGACGATAATAAAAGCAGCGAGCCATGCCATCATGTCTTTTAAGATATACTGTTTGTGCCAAGGAAGGGCATCCACTGACAAGGTGTTGGACAGTCTCTGTAAATTGATTGCAAAGACGACTATTATTATTATTATTATTATTATTATTTTACAGAGTAAGATTGAAATGCAGCAGAGAGGGTTTGGGTGATCCTGGCACAGTCAGGCTGGTCAAGCTCATCATCAGCTCAGGGCCCTCGCCCCCTCTACACGCAGCCCAGACAGCGAATGGGACTTCTCCCAGGAAACACTGCCTAGTCGAACCCACCAAGAACTTTCCGGAGAATATGGAGGCTCCCCAACACTGCAGCCTTCTGCATTACCCAGATTGTCAGAAGGGCTGTGCACCCGGTGGAGAACCCGGGCACTCTCCTCATCTGCGCTAACAGATCAGGAGGTACCAAACCAAGGGCACCGAGAACAATGGGGAGCCTGACGACAGTGTACTTGGAATGCAATCGAGACATTTCAAAGGCGAGGTCCGCATATTTATCATGCTTTTCCTGAATCTTGCCAATCACATTGCTGTCAAAAGGGACAGAAAATTCTATGATATAAATAATTTCATTGGCTTTATCAAAAAGAACAAGATCAGGTTTGTTTGCTGGAATTCGTCTCAGGCTTTATATTGGCCTATTCCAGAGAAGTTTGAAAGCATCATTTTCCAGGACGCCCTGGACATGTTCAGGGTCGTACCATGGATGGACCTCGGAGTCAAAGCCACAGGCATGGCGGAGACGATAATAAAAGCAGCGAGCCATGCCATCATGTCTTTTAAGATATGCTGTTTGTGCCAAGGAAGGGCATCCACTGACAAGGTGTTGGACAGTCTCTGTAAATTGATTGCAAAGACGACATTTCATATTGATGTTTTCTTTAAAGGTCACATGCAACGTAAAATACAACTTTGCAGATTCTGGTACCTTTCGGTATGCACTTACCGAAACAAATCATAAAAAATGCCAATTCAACCTATAAAGTTGAAAAAAACGCGATGAAAAAAAAGCCCGCGAAATCGGAGTTCAAACGTTTCACTAAATTCCCCCCAGCGCTGGGGGGAAAACTGGTTTCAACAGCTGTGCTGCGCTGCGTCCATAACGCATGCGCAGTGAATAGGTTCGCGGAGCTTGAAACAGTATGCATGCCCAGCATCTGAGGTCGTGAGCAGTAGTCTAATCTCGGTTGTGTACACAAACAAGTAAATAATCTACTCGTTACGTAAAAAAACTTGTTGATTGTGGTAAGCAGTCTCTGTCACAGAGAAAGCTCAGTGTCTGGTTTATTCACACCTATATGTCTGCCTGCCTGTCTGCTAAAGACAACATGCAGTACACAGCTTCAATCATTGACCACGTGCAATTTGAACTTAACACCTATCAGACTATACGACATAAAGAAAATGAGTTGATTTATGACTCGTGCACCCGAGCCCCGTCTCTGCCACATTATGTAATTAGGCACGTGTGATACACATGACATGTTTTTATGTCTGTGGGTTGCAAGCAAACTACATTCACTTTTTTTCGGATGACTGGATCTGACGGAAACTGGTGCAAACTCTTGTCAGTTTCAAGTCCTGCTTTGCACTTGGACAAATGACAGATTCCAGCCACGCAGTAGTTTACCATCTTTACTGACATGATTTTTGATTGGATCGAGCGGAAATTCAGAGAACATGTATTTTCAAAATCCAGCATCTCTATATACATTCTTTCTGGATAACGACTTCTTTTAGTGTGTATGATTTTGTTTGACAACAGTATATGAATCCATACTGAAACGACGCATCAAGTACACAAAAAGAAGTTGTTATCCATAAAGAATCTTACTTTCATGTGACTGACCATACTTCTAAAATGCCCATCAAACAGATCACCTTTCTGTACACACAATGAACCCTCAGCATATCAGCAAATGAAACAGCCAATCAGGGGCCGTCGTTACACTTGAGTGCACATCCATCCGCTATGACTGGGTTCGGTCTCCCGAGGGCTTCGTTTCGGGGGAAGTAAGCCCAAGTACAAAATATTGCACTTTTGAATCGCGATTGTACGCTTATAATTTTGTTTATTTGTTTTTTAAAAGAAGCAATGTATATTATACGTCATGAATAAGTGATAAATGTGTTTTAATTATGTTTGATTTTTTGGTTGCATGTGACCTTTAAGAATAACATTCTGGCGATTGCGAGTGGGAAGTGACTGGTCCTGAGCAGCAAAAAGGAAGCCCTCAGTTTCACATTTGAGACCAGCCGACTTCATCCAGGCGAAGGAGTCGGTTGGATTGCTGTTCTGTTCCACACACTGCATATACACACGATGCAATGGCTTCTCAGACAGCTTCTCCACAAAGGACCGACTCTGGGCAGACTTGGTGAAAGACTTCACCTGGTTTACTCCCATCACTGTACCGTCCAGCAGTACATCGCCATCAACAAAATCAACTTCAAATTTCAAATTGTGTCCAACAACCTTGGCACGCTTAAAGTAGCTGTGGAATTCCTTGCTTTCATCATGAATCTTGACGTGCATCACCAGAGGATCATCTGACAAATAAATATGTGCAAAAGTACACAATAACATTCTGTCATGAAGAGCTTCCACATTAATCAAACCCCGACCTCCTGAATTGATTGGCATGTATAAACGATTAAGAGAGGAACGAGGGTGGTGTGCTCTGTTATCAGACATGATCCTTCTGGTCAGGCGGTCAAGATTCTGGATGTCTTGTTTTGTCCAATCCACTACTCCAAAGGAATAGGAGAGGACTGACACAGCAAAGGTATTGGTGGCTTTGACTTTGTTTCGAGCATTTAACTCTGAGCTCCAGATTTTCTTTAAACGAGATTTATACTCGGCCCGAAGTTTATCTTGAATCTGGGCATTCTGGAGCTTGTCTCGAACTTGCATTCCAAGATACGTGTAGGCCTGATCTTCCACAAGATGCTCAATAACTCCTCCCCCTTGTAACTTGACCGATCCATCATTAGTTACCTTGCCACGTTTCAGATGAAGAGTATTACATTTGTCGAGTCCAAATGTCATGCCAATATCATTAGAGAAGGACTCGACAAGGAGAACCTGTTCTTTCAAATCGGTCTCTCCTTTGGCAAGGAGCTCGATGTCATCCATATAGAGGAGATGAGTAAGAGGTGTTGGAGATCTGTGCTGAGGAGGTCCGGGATGGTACCCTTCCTCCCCGTTGAGCAGGAAACTCAAAGGATTTAAAGACAGACAAAAAAGCAATGGACTGAAGGAGTCCCCCTAGAAAATTCCCCTTCTGATTGGAATAGATTCCGAAGTCTGCACCTCTCCTTGCGAGTACATCTCAAGTTGAGTCGAACAGCAACTCATTAAAGACTTGAGTAAATCAAGTAGTCGCTGAGGGAGGTCAATACACTGAAGAGACTTCAGAATCCATTGGTGAGGGACAGAGTCGTATGCCTTTTTGTAGTCTATCCAGCACATGGAGAGGTTGCGGTGGTATGTTTTAGCCTCTTCCAAAATCATTTTCTGTGCAAGAAGTTGATCCTTGCACCCATAACATCCCTTTCTCGACCCCTTCTGCTCTCTGTAAATTATCTCATTGGAAGAGCAGTAAGATGACACGAGGTTTGACAAACACCCTGTGAATAATTTGTATTGAGTATTTAGACATGTGATAGGGCGGAAGTTTTTGGGATCAGTCAAGTCTCCTTTTTTGGGAAGGAGTATTGTGCGACCTTTGCAGAACCACGGAGGAACATAACCTGTATCCACAAGAGAATTGAAACAGTGAAGGAGTGGTGCTTGGACACAGGGAAACAGTTTCCAATACCGGTTTCGAATTCCATCAGGCCCTGGAGCTGTATTAGATTTGGACTTCTTTATAACAGTCTTCAGGCAATCTGGTGAGATGTAACAGACAAACGACCTAGTTACTTTCTCATGCATTGCATGGTCATAATCACTGACCCATGGTGCCTCCAGGTTACAGTTGCCGGGTACAGACCACAACCGTTTCCAGAACCTTTCATTGGCAGCCATGGGAGGCCGTTTATCATGCTCATCAACACCACTTGTCTTGAGTTGCCTGTAAAATTGCTTTTCATTATTTCTAAATAGTTTATTTTGTTTGATAAATTTGTTTCTCCTTTCCCATTTTTTCTTTCTTTCAGTCCAAATTTTTATTTTTACCTTAAGGGAATCGACAATTTGGAGAAGTACCTTTTCTTTTGTTGTCTTGTACTGTAATTTTAATTTTCTCCAAATTGCCTTTTATTATTATTATTATTATTATCTGTATAATTTCCCCCATACATAGTTCGCACTGTGAACAAACTGTCGCAGTTTCGACTGCTATATTTGTTGACACAGGCACGCTCAGTGGTAACAACGGCTTAGCTGATTGGCTACTGTGAGAATGTGGAGTCAGCAAAGGGAGGTAATTAAAGTATCATAGATGCATCCAGGGTATAGTGGAGATTCATTGGAACGTATACCATGGGCATATCAAGGATGCACGATGCCCAGTTTCAGGCTGGATTCAAACAAGACTTGATTTAGATTCCAATTCATTTACTTTCGTTTGGAGACAACATATGTGTCATCAGTCCATAACACTGTTTCAGATCCACAACATGCACTGGTGCCACACCAGAGGGTAAACCTCCCGATTCCTGTACGGGTACAACACTACCGTAGTGCCATCATTCCCTGCCTTGTGACAGACCCGTCACTCAACGTCACACTCATCAAGCAGACGGTCAACGAGGTGGTCGACAGTCGCAGTGATGTCACTTACGATCCAAAAGTCGGCTTTACTCTCCATTACCCAAATTATTACTTCAATGGCATATTCTCCTGTGAAGTTGAAACTGAATTTTACACGGATTCCATTCTAGCTGTCCTGTTTTATAGCAGTAAGTGTGCTTCAAGTAATATGATTTCTGAATGATGTAACAACTGTCATTAGCTGAACACTCTATACAGAGGCAGTCATATATATATCAGTAATAATGCCATTGTATTTTAGATGATTCCATGATGTATGTTGTGTGTTGAAATTGCCAAGTGTGTAGCTTAAGGGGAGCCAACTCCTCATTACATTGAGTTTAACGTCTGTCTTATGGTAATATGCAACTTATGACATTTATGACATTTTTCAGAGCCATGATAACAACTATTGATGTATTTTTGAAAAAGACTGAAATTATTCTTTCATCATCATAATCATCATCCTCATCATCATCATCATCATCATCATCATCAATGTTCACAACCAAATTAAACTCATGATGTTTCTCAATGACAGGTGCCCCATCCATTCCATATCCCTTCATTGAAATTGATCCGCCAAGCACACGGATTTGGGTTGGGCAGTCTTTCACTCTCACCTGTAAAGTTAAACTGGATCGGGGACACCAGATTTCCATCAAATGGTTGTTTAATACAAAAGGGGTGAGTTTTTGTTTTTGGTGAAAAGATGGAAGATAGGGTGGTCAGCCTTATTGACTTGGTTAATACATGCCATTGCATCCCGACTGCATATATTGATGCTCATGATGCCAGTCACTGGATTGTCTGGTCCAAACTATAAAAGTGACAGACCAACTTCATAAAGCTGAAATGTTGCTGAGAGTAGCTTTAGACAACAAAGAAAGAAAGAAACATTAACTAAGGTAATTCAAATGGATTGCTTTACTAATGAATTAAGGTCTGTCATGAAAAATAGTTTGTCCTTTTCTTCATACTCTTGTTTGCAAAAAAATATGTTTTTTTTCTATTTCCAGTCAAACAGGATCTTTATTTATATTTTAGAAAAGCAGTCCACCTCCACCCCATCCCTGAAAGTCAAATAGTTTTTTTCCATAATTGCATTATGATTTTAATATTTGATTTAATATTTGTAGGTGAAATCCAACTACTATATAACGAAACCCCGCAGTCAGCAGATAAGGACTGCCAACTACATGTACGATGAAGTCTCGAAACAAATTAAGGTTTATAATGTCGATACGGATGACCAGGGTGTGTACACCTGTCAAATCCAGACAGCCAATCACCTTACGAACTCCGTATCAAAAATACTATATGTCTACGGTAAGTGTCTAACTTCGCCATCGCTTCTGTAAATAACATGAGAGGGAGTGAGTGCTTATTTTAGCAATATTACAGCAACATCCTTGAGGGGGAAACCAGAGAGAGAGGGAGAGACTTTATTTTCACTCTGCTTTTAAAAGTGTTCAAACAATATCATGGCGGGAACACCAGACATGGGCTGCAAACATTGTCCCCATGTGAACAAATGAACACAGGTCTTTGATTTGATAAGCAAATGCTTTAACCATTACACTACCACTTCTCTGTAAATGGCAACTGCTGTCCCAAATTTGTGGAAATCTCCTGGTCTTGGTATTGTTCTGGGTTCAGTTTCAGTGGTCTCTGTTCAATCCTGTCGAAAATGGGTAGTCAACTGGCATAGGAAACACCAGAAGTCTTCAATCTTCACTGCAACAAATCTAAAGTCCTCCTTAGGCGAGGGAAACACCAGCAGTCTTTAATCTTCAAAGGAAAACCAGAGGCGTTTGGATATAATGTCTCTATAGGGGATAACTTAATGATTGTCATTTGGTTTTGAAGGATCTGTATTAAATCCTTTTGCAACTGGTGAAGTATTCACATACTATCTCACGTAACATTTTTAATATGGCCATCATTGTCATCTGCTCCAACAGAGAAATCCGAGGTGTATTTGATGCCGGTGAAAGATGTGGTTGAAACGACACTTGGAAGTGAACAGGCTTTGATCCGAATGGACATGAATGCCTTCCCAACACCTGATTTGTACTGGTATTTCAATGGGCACCCTATCACCAATGAAAGCAACATCAAGACATAGTAAGATTTTCTTAGATCATCAGTGGTGTGCTTCTAGACAAATAGTCCATTTCTTGTATTTTGATCCTAATGGTAATTATAGTAAATAATGGCCATTTATAAAGCGTCTGTTTCCACACTTGTGCATGCTCATGGTGCTAACACATCATTACCCTGGATAACCCAAGCTGTTTACATTTGTTATCCCTACTCCCGTGAAATAGTTAATACTTGATGTTGTTGTTAAAAAATAACTCAGAGATTGTATACTTTTTCCACAAATCTGCTTATTTATTCTTAAAGTCAAACAGAAAGTGAAGCTGCCTTACGGATCTTCTTTCCCTCGTCCATTCATAATGGAAACTACACCCTTCATGCAGTCACTGTGGATATGAATGCCACAGCTAGCGTACTTCTGAAAGTATATGGTGAGTACGTTCATCCCGGGCCTGGGAGGAATTTCACAAAGGAATCATAGCGCTTTGACTGTTGTTTCCCGTATACAGTGGAAGCTGTCAAAACCGGCATCTGTCCAATCCGGCATGTTGTCAACACTGGCATAAAGTCTCAGTCCCATCTGTGACTTCTACATTTATCAATAGCTCTACAATCTGGCTCATTGTTTAAACTGACTTGTTTCTTTAGTCCTAGTGAGTGCCAGTTTAGACAGCTTCCTCGTAGAGTTACGACAGTCGTAGTGTTAAGTCGTAGTGTGAAACAAAGCTTTGGCTTTACAAATAGTGACTGTATGGGAGTAATAATTTGTTGTAAGAGTTGTAAGGTTTTACGATTGTATCACATATTATAATTTGGATTACACTTTCATTGTGAATTCCGAAAATGGCCTCGGCTCCGTGGACTAAATCGCAGACCTTGTGTGTGGCAACATGATATATCACTCTACGGGCATGGAGGTCAATCATGTATGGATCTTAGCTCCCAGCACCTTACTATATGTGCAGTATTCTGGGAAAGTGTGGCACCCGTGGCGAGCCACGTCCTCATGGTGGGTGCTGGGTAACGCTATTTGGTCCACCAACCTGTTTGCCATGGGTTGCGTCCAAGTGTCGGTGGAGGACGGAGTCTGGGGGTTGAGGGTACTGGGAGCCTGTAACCGTGTTTCCTTTGCTCAACACCCCCCTGCGACCCTTACTTCGCCTAGACAAGTGGTTGAATGGGCCCGGTTCAACCAATCGGCTCGTCATCCTAAGCCCTGTACGTGTAAATTTTGCTGCACAAATTTGAGACATTATTTACAAATTTTGTTAACTGTCCTGGCTTCATGATGATATAATTTTATTTCGATTGTGATTTCGATATCCAACTTTGTAACTTGCCTAGAGTCCTATGTCCAGAAGGCAATGGCTCATGGGCCAATCTGGTGGAATTATTGATCTTTTTAAATTTTTCTGCTGGAATACATCATCTGAGTATCCTTGGTGCTGCAAGTCGGAGATTCGCTTGTGTTTAGCATTGTCCTTGTGATACTGCGTGGGGGCTGGGGAGCTCGGATGATGAACGACTTGCCATGGACTACGAAACACCCTCTAAGAAAAGAAAACATCCCCATGACACTGATGACGAACAACGACCCTCCACATTAGTTTATTACTGGCCATGTTTCCTGATTATTGAGACTTTGAATAAGGCTCCCTTTAAACTGAATCCTTCGCGATTTCAAACAGGAGTTTATGGCATAGCAGGAGAAGTCAGGAATGTTCTTTGGTTGCGTTCAGGATACCTGTTAATCGAATGCAACAGGAAACAGCAAGCAATGAACCTGCTATCAACAAATATGTTTGTTGGTATTCCCGTTAAAATCTTTGCTCATAGAACTTTGAATACTAGCGAAGGGATTGTAAGAGACAGAGACCGCCTCTTTGCTCACACGACAGAGATTGATATCGCATCTGAGATGAAAGACCTAGGAGTGTTATATGTCAGGAGATTTTCAACCCGCAAAAATAATGAAACAGTTCCAACAAACACTTATCTCTTCTCGTTTTCAGCGCCAAACCCTCCAAAAGCAACCTAGGCACATTACTGTAATGAGAACGTTGATGTGTACATTCCTAGTCCTCTGCGGTGCTTTAAATATCAAAAGTACGGACATGGAGTGAATAATTGTACATTGTCTGTTACTTGTGTTCACTGTAATGAGAATACACATGTAACAGAAGATTGTGACAATAGTTATAAAAAATGCACCAATTCCCACGGAAGTCACTCATCCTTTTCTAAAGATTGTCCTGTTTGGAAAAAAAACAGATGGAAATAAATCGGGTTAAATATACCAGGAATGTCAACTTTGCTGAAGCAAAAAAGCTTGTTTAGTCTACAGAACACACTGAAACCTATGCCTCTATCGCCAACACATCAACCAAAACAACCCGTAAGGAAAGTAATTCATCCACAATTAAAACTACCTCCTCGCACTCATGCCAAACAGACTTGACATAGGTAAACTGTGACACTCCCACACGATTTTCTCATGATCAGTTCATTCAGACAGCAAAATCACTTTCACAACAGAACCTCTTGCAGGAACAATCTTCTCTTCCACTGACTTGTTCTCAACCTGACAGAAATGAGAACCAACCTGGAAAGTCCAAAATCAAATCACGGATAGACACAAAAAACAAATAGAACATCTTCAGGGTCAGATAAGATAAAAATATGTAACAAATTTGGATCACTAGAGGATATGTATACTGAACATCATTGAAAACGCACCACCCCTAAAACTGTGGATTTCTAAGAGCAGAAGTGAGCAATCTATGTAAATTTTACATATTTGTGTAGACCAATGTTTGATAAAGAAAAGAAGCAAAAAACAATCAAGCAAAACAGTGAAGATTTAATGCAGCTGACAATGAAATAAAGATTGGGTCAAAATGGAAAGTCAGTAGCAGCAACACAAGCTGTGCAACGTCTCCTCATTGAACGGATAAGTCTCTGAATAAAGTCCTGAGCCACTGCATTCCACTCTTGCTGCAAGGCATTGTCGAGTTCCCCAAGGTTGTTGATCTGCGGACGACGTGCGAGGCGTTGGCCGATGTAATCCCACAAGTGTTCGATGGGTGACAAATCTGGTGACAATGCAGGCCAATGAAGTAGAGGAATGTTGTTGTTAGCCAGATACTGTATCGAAACACGTGCAGTGTGGGCTCGTGCATTGTCATGTTGAAATGTGTGCAGATCTTGATGCTGGTGAAAGAAGGGAACGACGTTGTTCTGAAGAATGTTGTCACGGTAGTAAACGGCATTCACTCTGCCACGACAAACAATCAGAGCGGTTCTGTGGTGATAACGTATCCCTCCCCACACCATAATGCTGAATCCACCCCACCGATCGGTTTGCACAACACAATCCTGATGATAACGTTCACCCCGTCGACGCCATACCCGTAGACGCCCGTCAGCATTTCGCAAGTGAAAACGCGACTCGTCGGAGAACACCACACCATGCCAACGTCTTAACAACCACACACGATGCTGTTCAGCCCATTGTCGGCGTTCAAGGCGATGCCTGTCAGTCAGGATGGGTCCAACGTAAGGGCGTCGACAACGTAACCCTGCCGCACGGAGACGGCGTCGGACGGTGGAAGCGCTGATCAAACCACGTCGACCCTGGACAGCGTTGGCGGTTCTGGCAGCGGGCAAGGTTCGATCCCGAATATGGCGCCGTACAATGTCTCGATCTTGACGAAGGGTGGTAACACGTGCCTGACCTGGGCGTTGCCGGTCCCTGCTGGTTCCTGTTTGTTGGTATCTGTTAGCAAGCCTCAGAATGGTCGAATGATGACACCCAAATCGTCGTGCAATGTTTCTGCTTGAAGCGCCGACCTGCAACATACCCAAGGCCTGTTCTCGTTCCTCTGGTGACAATCTTGGCATGGCGAAAAAACTTTACTTACGAAAGTACTGCGAAAATGAGAACGGTTTTGTGCCGAAAGTCATTTATACCCCTGAACAGCATGCTTTCTGCATGCAATTTGTGCCCTTCGTGTGTGATGTGCATGAATTTTGTTGTTTTCATGTGATGTGTTCGATGATGTGTTCGAACGATCCGTTTTTTACTGTAGAGCGTTATTTACGATCTAGTGTGTTATTATCAAAATTCCCACCATTAATTTTCCATTTCCAAAAGATTCTATTGCCTTATTTCAAAATTTACAGGTGGTGCGTTTTCAATGATGTTCAGTATATGTTTCTGATAGCATCCATCAAAGGGTACATAGTTTATCGTCCTCAAAGAAAGTGCGGGTCAGATTCCCAATCAATCCTCCTAAAAGATAGGTCATTCTGAAAGACTAGTACAGTGGAATTGTAGAGGCTTAAGGCCAAATTTTAATGAGTTACAGCTTTTAGTCCAAGATTTTGCACCATTGGCTTTCTGCCTGCAGGAAACCTATTTGAAGCAGACAGATGCTTTTGATTTACGTCATTTTAATGCCTATCATTATTTTTCACCTCTGGGTGACAGAGCCACTGGGGGATCGTCAATCCTTGTTAAACAGGATGTTATACATAGTCCTGTAACACTCATGATGATCTCAATGGTCATAACCTGATATGGGGTGGTTCAAACACTAACTCAAAAGGTCAGATACTGGAAGATTTTATCTCCAATAATGATTTGTGTATTTACAATGATGATTCTAGCACTTACCTGCACTCTGCAACTGGCAGAATTGTCTCTTTCAGATTCTAGGCTACTTAATGAATTTGAATGGTCGGTCCACAATGACCTCTGTGTAAGTGACCATTTTCCAACTATCTTATCAGAAATTAATCCGTCTGACTCTCCATCATATTCGAGATGGAATTTTTCCGAAGCAGACAGGTCCTTAAGGTTATTTCAAGCTTTATGCACATCTAAAATACGGCCCGAAGTTTTTAGTGACATAGCTGATCCCATTCAGTGTTTTTCTGACGTTTTAAATGAAATTGCTGATGAGTGTATACCCAAATCCTTTACAACTCCACATGTACGGAAACCATGGTTTACTACAGATTGTAAACAAGCCAGCAAAGCAAAAAAAAAAAAAAAAAAAAAAAGCAGAAAAATATTTCCGCCGTCACCCAACTGTCCACAAGTTAAATAAACTTAAAATACTAAACGCCAAAACACGTCGCACCTTCAAACAAAACAAACGGCAATGCTGGAGGAACTATGTCTCCAAAACTAATTCACGTACGCCAATGTGCAAAGTATTGAAGATGGTTCAAAGAATTAAAGGTAAAGGTTCAAAAGCTGCTGTTCACCTTCTTAAAGATGGGGATAATTTAATTACTGACACATCTGAAATTGCAAATATAATTTGCGAAACTCTTGCCGAAAATTCATCGTCGGCGAATTATGTTCCTGAGTTTCAGAGATATCAGAAACAAAAGGAAAAGACAATTTAATTTCGATTCAAATAACGGCAAAGATTACAATGAGGCTCTTTACATGAGCTACATACGGCTCTTGAGCAAGCTCATGACACTGCAACAGGTGATGATAATATACATTACCAGCTACTGAAACACTTACCTGAATCATGTTTGATGACAGTTTTGGATATATTTGACCAAATATGGACGTCTGGCAAATTTCCTTCTTCATGGCGAAATGCCATTGTAGTTCCAATACCAAAACCTGGTAAGGATCATACAGATCCATCGAATTATAGACCAATATCGTTAACTAGCTGTGTCTGCAAAACCATGGAACGTATGGTGAATAATAGATTAGTTTGGTATCTTGAAACCAATAACCTTATCACAAATATTCAATGTGGTTTCAGGAATCATAGTACCATTGATCATTTGGTACGTTTAGAATCCTTTATTAAAAATGCTGTAGTCAATAAACAACTTGCTGTATCAATTTTCTTTGATCTTGACAAGGCTTACGATACCACCTGGAAGTATGGCATTTTGAAGGATCTACATGATTTTGGTTTGAGAGGCCGTTTGCCTCTTTTTATGTCACAATATTTAAAAGACAGGCAATTTCAAGTCCGTGTGGGTTCAACTCTGTCTGATCATTATAATCAGGATCATGGTTTTCCTCAGATCAGTATTTTGTCGGTGACCTTATTTAGCATTAAGATCAATAGTTTATCCAAGGTTTTAAATGATTCAATTGATGGATCAGTTTTTGTGGATGATTTTAATATTTCCTGTCGTGGTGAGAATATCCATACCATCGAACGGCAACTGCACTTATGTTTAAATAAAATAAATAAATGCTGTCTTGAAAATGGTTTTAAGTTATCGAAGTCGAAAAAAAACTGTCTTTTGTAGGAAATATAAACCGCATAAAGACCTTGAACTATATTTAAATGGCACGTTTTTGCCGCATATTAAATCCCTCAAAGCCAAATGCCTGAAAGCACTCGATCTGTTGAAAGTTGTTTCCAACTCAAAGTGGGGAGGGGATCAAGCTACCCTCCTACACCTCTATCGATCACTTGTCCGTTCAAAACTCAATTATGGCTCCATCGTATATGGTGGAGCCTGCAAAAGCAACCTTAAACTATTTGATTCTGTCCACCACCAAGGCCTAAGACTTAGTCTTGGGTCTTTCCGAACTTCACCTATTGAAAGTCTTTACGTAGCGGCCGATGAACCATCTCTTACACAACGCTCATATAAAATGATCCTTACAATACATTACTAAATTATGCTCTAATGAATCTAACCCTGCATATAACTGTGTGTTCAATCCACTTTATGGGGATTTGTATTACAAGAAGTCTTCTCTGGTTCCACCTCTAGGGCACAGAATTAAACCCTTTCGGTCTTCGGCCGGCATTGAGCTGGAAAACATAGGTCCCTCCCGTCTTCTTTCTTCTCCTCCTTTGTAGCTGGTTAGGCAAAAAGCTGACCTAACATTAACGACATTTAAAAAATCAGAAACTAATGAATAACAATATAAACAAGAATATAATCAATTATAAACTAAATATAGCAATTACAAACCCTTATTTACAGATGGTTTCAAGGACGGTGGCGCAGTGGCTTGTGCCACTGTCATTGGATCCAGAACAATATCTTCTAGATTGTCAGATAACAGTTCTATTTTTACAGCTGAAGCAAACGCCATACTAACGGCTCTTAAATATATTCAAAGACACCCTAAACGTAAACAATATATACTCTGTTCCGACTCTCTTTCTTGTTTTCAGGCGATTAAAAATGTATCATGTAAACATCCACTTTTAATTGAAATTGTTGAATTGTATAATAATCTTGCTACTGGCCAATGCGACATCGTTTTCTGTTGGTTACCCAGCCATGCTGGCATTTCTGGGAATACACTGGCTCATTTTGCTGTTAAGGCAGCACTCAAACAATCTGTGACACCACTTCTTATTCCCAACACTGGTTATAAAACTACCATTAGGTCTTACATCCGTGATCTGATGCAGCAGAGTAGGTGTCAACAAATTACATGAAATAAACCATACATTGGTTACACTTACTTGGGTTATCAGTCCCAATATATGAAGTGGTCATCATGCGAAGATGTCGTATTGGCCACACACGATACACACATGAATATTTGTTTAAAGGTGAAGATCCTCCGTTTTGTATCCCTGTTTGACTGTGTTGAATATTCCATCAAGAGAGATAACTATTTTAAATCAAGAACTATGAAGGATCTTTTTAATAATGTTAGTTATCATATAATCATTGTATTTTTTAAAAGAATTAGACCTATTACATGACTTGTAAATAGAGATAAATATTTTATGACTGGAAGTTGAATTAGCAGCTAAGATTGTTAGAGGCTGTATCCTCGAGGGGGGTTGAAGTACCGTAAAATTATTGTCCCCCTGAGAGGGTACGTAAGTCCCAAAACGGTTTATGTCAGATTTAATCTTCCACTTTTTTAGCCGTGTCATATGTGTCATTTTAATTTGTGGCTAATCTTGCATTGGGTTGCCAACAGCTAAGGGGATGATGTAAATCCAGCCAGGGACCGTGCAGGAAACAGAGGTACTGTAAGTCCCCATGGTCACTAGTATGGTGATCTACCCTCTGTTGTTGGCGATTTATGGTCTGTTTTTATATTGTGCTGTCCAAATAGTGATACTATAATTTTTTAAGTTTCCACGCTAGTTTTAATACTAACTGTGATAGTCTAGTGGTTTTACTGTCTTTCGTCGACAGGTTCTTCATAATAGGCATATATATTTCGTTTTTTTGTCACGTATATTCTCGTCACGATATGGCTGCGATATTGCCAATGTGACGTTAAATATTAACTCACTCACTCACTCTGGGAAATATGTTTCATTGACCAATCTCTAAAAACATTGTTTATTCATCATGTTAGAACTGCATTATATTCTGCTGACCTCTCACACATGCACTACATTGTTTATGTAACATTAAAAATAAGAACTTTGTCAAATCTTTTTGCTTGGTGGATTTGAGCTCTTGAGAAGAGGAAAGAAATCATCTTACGCATATATACTGTGATACTGACCTGTGAAGATCCAGGGTAGAACTGGTCTGCAGTAACCCATTCTTATCATGGGCGGCGACTAACAGGATCGGGTGGTCAGACTTGTTGACATGGTTAACACATGTCATCGTATCCCAGTTGTATAGATCAATGTGCATGCTGTTTGATCACTGGATTGTCTGGTTCAGACTTAGTTATGCATAGACTGTCCAAATATGAGTAATGTGTTAAACTACAAGCAATCAATCAGTCAACTTAAATGACAACCAAACAATTAAACCAACTTCTTGATCCGTCAATCCTTCTGGTGTTTCAAAAGAGGCAACTGACAGAATCAGGTGGTCAGGCTTGCTGACTTGGTTGACACATATCACAGGTTCCCAATCGCGCAGATTGATGTTCATGATGTTGATCACCGGATTGTCTGGTCCAGATTCGATTATTTACAGACCGCCAATATATAGTTGGAATAGTGCTGAGTGCAGAGTGAAACTAAACTCACTCACTTTCTCTTATGTTTCCAGGACCACTTACAGCGACCCTCTCTGCTAGTTCTGACTACAGGTTCTTCACAGTGGGCTAGAAGTACAATCTAATGTGTCAGACCTCCGACTACCCAACAGGAAACATCACCTGGTACTATCAAGACTGCAACAACACTTCCTGTGCAGTGGACGAAAGCAACTGGACACTCATACTGCGGAAAAACTTGTCCATGTACAGCACCTTACCTGTGGTAGCAAACACAACGGGAATCTATCGTTGTGATGCCAAAAATGCCATTGGCGGTGAACACAAAGATTTCAAGTTCATTGTTACTGGTGGGTTTGATATTTTTTCTCTGTCTGTGATGATGTAATTTGATAGGATTGAAAGAGAGTTGCTGTATCTGAAATTGTAGTCTCAAATCTTGGAAAGCTGACATGAAAAAGATCATCGATCTGCAGGGAGTATTAGTGAAGCAGTATTTGGTCTTATAGGTTTTACTTACACTCAGAAACGCATGACTGATTTTAGCTACATCCTTATCTCCCTGGTGGCATTTTATTTTAATTATGTATATTGGTAAATCATCAGACCACCTTCCCAGCAAAACTGGCCTCAAGATTACCTCAAGCAAAGACAAAGTCGTCAAGGGAGACAATCTAAAACTTGAATGCATCGCCAGTATCTGGAACTACAATAAAATAAGCTTTCCTTGGACACCATCAGCTTTGGCGTTGTATAACAGCAGCTCCTTGGCGGATAACACAACAGACACAACTCTGCTGAATACAACTGTTGCTTTAAATACTTCTACAACAGATGCAGCTGTGACCACAGAGAGCCCAAGGATACAGATATTTGAATCAAAGTATGCAGCCAATCACTCCACAACATTTATCACATCCTTAGATGTATAATAATTTTGTTCTTGTTGACCCAAGACCTCCCAACGTCATGATGAACATCTTTTTCAGTGCTATTTGCTGCAGTTACACCCCTTTATGAATAGTGACTGAGTGAGCTTTACACTGCTTTAGTAATATCCCAGCAATATCACTACAGGGACACCAGAAATGGGCTTCACGCATTTTCCCATATTGGAAATCAAAGCCCAGGTTTTGGCATGATGAGCCAATACTTTAACCACTAGGTGACCCCATCAAAGCCTGTTGTGTTGAAATTGAAGGGACTCACTCACTCACTCACTGTTATTGGCTTCACTTTATGTCTGTAATAGTTGTTGGAACAAAGTTGCAAAAAGTCCATAGGTGCAATATTCACAGAATCTCCTTTTACTTGATGAGCTCTGAAACGCAAGTTTAGAAAAAAATGAAATCTCATATTTATGTAAAATGTTTAAGAACTTTACAGAGAGCCAGAGTTGCATGTTTTTGCTGTTCAGTTTATATCAATACTGTCAGTAGAAACACTTTGACGTGAGAAATGAAAGCTTTCTGACACCTATGGTAAGTATGTATTTGGTCTGAGTGATAACCTTGACATTGTTTCAGAACGCAATACTCCTTTGTGAGGACGTTATTGTTCCACTCACTTCTGCCAGAGGATGAAGGGCTCTACTTCTGCAGTGGGACCAACTTCACTGTAGGTGTTACGGTAGACCGTTATCATCTGACTCTCTCTCGTGAGTACCTTCTTTGGACATGGAACGTTCTCTGTGTGTGTAGTCTGTATGAGGTTGACATGGTCAGTGACATTAACATGATTGTATGGACTGTTCTCGTGTTATGAATGTGTCTATTTTTTATGGTAGAATAGTGATTTTGATCTCATTGGTGGCGTTTTTGTGGTCTCAGTGGTGTTTGCGTAATCTCACTGATGTTTGTGCAATCTCATTTGTGTTTGTGTGATATTACTGGTGTTTGTGTGATCTGGCTGATGATCTCACTGATGTGTGTGCTGTCTCCCTGGTGTTTTTTTTATCTCATTATTTATCCCACTGATGTTTGTGTGATCTCATTGGTGTTTGTGATCTCACTGCCTGTGTGATCTCACTGATAATCTTATTGATGTTTCTGTCATCCCACTGGTGTTTATGTGATGCCACTGATTTCTATGCAGTCGCACTGTTTGTTTTTGTGATCTCACTGATGATCTCACTGATGTTTGTGTGATCTCATTGATGTTTGCGCTATCTCAGTGGAGTTTGTGTGATCTCACCGGTATTTTTGCAATATCACTGATGTTTGTGCGATCTCACTGATGATCTCACTAGTATTTTTGTGATCTCACTAATTATCTCACTGATGTTTGTGTGATCCCACAGATGTTTGTGTGCTCCCACTGATGTTTGGGGGCTGACTGATGTTGGTGTGATCTCACTGGTGATGTTTGTGTAATGTCACGGATGTATTTGTTTGTGTTCACATGATCCACCTATATGTCTGTTTGTGTGATTCAGCCATCAAGCCACCTGTCCTGCTTGATCATACATCGGGGGGAGTACAACATTAAGCAGTTTTCGTCCTTCTTCCTTGACTGTGCCTTCGATGGATTCCCTAAACCCCATGTCTCCTGGTACAAGGACGATGTCAAGCTCAAGGCCAACAACACCCTCAACATCACCTTTACATCTTTCATGAAGTACATCATAAACTATCTCTTTCTCAAAGAAATATTGTTTTGCTAGACACTCTGTCATGAAATACACTTAGTCGTTAGGAAATATACTGTGTAGTTCCTTATGCAGAAACAATTTGTATAAATTATTATGAATAAATTGTTATGACATGATATGGACACCATTCAGTATTGGTTCCCTGCGATGACTGTTTCAGGGTTGTGTTACATTGTTGTGTTTGTGTTGTAGCTCACGGCTGACAATCGATGAGGCAACCAAGATCCATGCCGGGTATTACTACTGCGAAGGAGAAAACTATGGTGGAAAAGTACAGAGTTCCAATATCACCTTGCTTGTTGGACGTAAGTTACTGGTAACTAATTTATGATTTAAAATAGGGTGAAATGTGGTTTAAAGTTGTGTTTAAGATTGTGTCACCTTTATGTTAATGTGGCTGCTTACGTGGCTACTTGTTCCAGTCCAGGCTTAAGTCGGTATTTTAGTGGTAGCATATTGAGACACCTTTCTGAAGTTTGACATGAAGACACCACACAGACACATTATGCAGACTCAGCACAAAAGATCCTTTTTATCTCCGGGAGTTCCCAATCGGGAGCACTCCGCTGAGTACCATGAAAGGCAACAACAAGTACCATCTATTAACCCCTTAGTATAATGTAACCAAGGATCAGTTATCATATAACTATATCGATATTGTTTGATAGAAATCAGTTCCATTTCAGTTGGAGCACATTACAAATAATCAATTTATTCAATACACTGCTGTCGTTCACTTACCAGTGAGGGTATGATTATTTGTTTTCCAGAAAAAGTATTGTCTGGTTTTACTGTAATGCATGTTGGAATCGTTTTTGGCGTTGCTGTACTCGTCGTCATCACCTTTATTATTGTTATCATCAAGGTCAAGGGCATGAAGGCGGGATATGTAAGTATTAATTTAAGGAGATGTATTCTTTATATCACCGGGCATACCCTAAGTATGACGATACAAAATATTGATGTTATCTGTATTTGTTCGATAGTTTACCCTAAAATGCTGTTTTGTTGCTATCTGTCTTTGGGCATTTCATTTTCTAAATATTTGTCAGTATATCACATGGTGAATATTTAACAATATGCAACATGGCTATGTGAGATCAGTGGTAAATATTTGTCAGTATACGACATCGCTCTGTTAGATCAGTGATAAATGTTTGTCAAAATAACACTGCTCTGTTCGGTTGTTGGTAAATATTTGTCAGTATACAACACATGCATATGTCCCGTTTGCAGCACAAAGAGTTGGAGCGATTCCCGATGCAGCCAAAGGGAGACTACAACCCAGACCTGCCCATAGACGAGCAGACGGCCTGTCTCCCGTATGACCCCAAGTGGGAATTTCCGAAAGACAGACTTCGTCTTGGTATGTCGGTTCAAGACAGAATTGCAGTGTCATGATTGGAGCAAACATTGTGATGTCCAGAGTTTGATTCCTCGCATGGTTACATTGTTATGATATAACCATACCCTTTCCTCCGTGAAGGGGCCGTCAGCAATCCATAATAGGTGACAACGCTTGCCACTAACAGGGTCGGGTGGTCAGGCTCGCTGACTTGACCTACACATGTCGGTTCCCAATTGAGTGCGGCGTGAAACTAAACTCACTCACTCAATCACTCTCCGGGGGCGGTGAGGTAGGCTAGTGTTTAAGGCATTTGCTTGTCATCTCAAGGCCTGGGTTCAGTTGCCCTCATGGATGCAATGTGTGAAGCCCATTTCTGATGTCCGCTGCCATGATGTTGCTTGAATATTCCTAGTTAATATTCCAAGTCTTTGTTTGATTTCCCAAACCTTGGACAAAAAAGACTGGTATGTGATTAACCATACAGTCACTCCCACCGATATATATAGCAAAAGCTTCAGAATTAAAACACCATCAAGTAAGATATATATTTTTGAAATCAGTACTATAGACACTGAAACATGTTCTGAAGAATGGACTATCACCAAACCACTTGTGATCAGGAGTGAGTGAGTTAATATTTAACGTCACATCGGCAATATCTCAGCCATATCGTGACGAGAACGTTTAATACTGAACTGAAATATATGGATACTATAAAAACCTGTCAACGAGGGACAGTAAAACAACTAGAATATCACAAATATGATTAAAACTAGTGTGGAAAGTTAAAAATAATATCACTATTTGGACAATGCAACATAAAATCAGGCTACAGATTGCCAACAACCGAAGGTAGATCACCACACTAGGGACCATGGGGACTTACAGTACCTTTGCTACCTTCATGGACCCTAGTTGGATTTACATCATCCCCTCAGCTGTTAACAATTTAGTCACATCTAGCCAAAAATTAAAAATACACATATACTACGATTAAAAACAGTGGAAGTCTAAACGTACAGGAAATGTTTTAGGACTTACGAACCCTCTCAGGAGGACAATAATTTTACGGTACTTCAACCCCCTTTGAGGGTACAGCCACTAACAATTCAAGTTACTAATCTAAACTACCATGAATTAAAATGCAGCTATCTACAGAACATAATAATCAAAATTCAAAGATGAAATCAATTTCTTTCAAAAATCCAAGAATTAAATGAGAACGTACGGTGTTAAAAAGCTCCTTAATTGTTTTTACATTGAAATATTTATCCCTTATGATGGAGAATTCAACACAGTCAAGCTGGATATGCTTGACCGTGACTCTCTCATCAAAAGGGATGCAAAACGGAGGATCCTCACCTTTCAATAAGTATTCACGAGTATATCTAGTATGGCCAATACGACATCGCCGCATGATTACCTCTACAAATCTGGACTGACAACCCAAGTAGGAATAACCAATATACGGTTTTATTTCATGTAATATATTTATACCTACTTGGATGTCCCACTTCTTCTGCATCAGATCACGAATGTAAGTTCTAATGCTAGCTTTATAATCACTGTATGGAATAAGAAGTGGTGTCACAGATTTGTTGAGTGCTGCCTTGGCAGCAAGATCGGCCATTGCGTTACCAGAAATGCCTACGTGGCTGGGTAACCAACAAAAGACGATGTCGTATTGGCCAGTGGCAAGATTATTATACAATTCAATAATTTCTCTTAAAAGTGGATGTTTACAAGAAATATTTTTAATAGCCTGAAGGCAAGAAAGAGAGTCGGAATAGATTATATATTGTTTACGTTTAGGGTGTCTTCGAATATATTTAAGAGCTGTTAGTATGGCGTTAGCTTCAGCTGTAAAAATAGAACTGTTATCCGGTAATCTAGACGATATTGTTCTGGATCCAATGACAGTGGCACAAGCCACAGTGCCACCGTCCTTGGACCCATCTGTATATAAGGATTTATAATCTTTATATTTATGTTTCAGTTGATTATATTCTTGTTTACATTGTAATTCATTCGTTTCTGATTTTTAAAAAGTCGTTAATGTTAGGTCATTAGGAAGTGGATTCAGTTAAACAGACTGTTATGACGTCACTTTTGTCTTGACGTCACAATACAACTGTACACACATGTTGTGACGCGGCGTTGCAATGACGTCACATTGGCGGCTTTAACCCCCTGGATGCCGAGTTTTTTTCCGGCGCACATTTTCGTAAGGTTTGAAAAGTGAACGTTGTGCGAGATTGGTACTGGATCTGCGTACGACTATAAAATTACACGGAAATGTAGAATATTTAATTTCCTATACGTTGGTATAAATATAACTGCGGCTACCTCGGGGTTTGAGAAATAGACACTGCCAAAAGTTGTCCAAAACTTTTGTGTGTGTTGAAAAACAGTAAATTTCTCCGTTTCTTATCGTGCACCAATAAAGCACGCTGTTACGACTTTTTTAATTTGGCATCTTTACGGAAAGTGTGAGCGAAGAAAATACAGCTTGATATCTGAACGACATAAGTGTATATGAAATGGATATATGTGCTAATGCATAACGTCATACTCACAAAATCAAAAATGACCTGCAATAAATGTCAAAAATCGATGTTCTTCTATGACGTCAAACGTCGACAGAGAGGTCATGTACGTATAAAGATAAGGGGACATAACTCAGCTATGGTTTACATTAGGTCAATGTAACTCAGATCACATGGAGAGAATTTGCTGTGGATACCGTCAGTATATTTTCGTTATGTTTTGTTCACAATGAACCAAACTATTCCAATACAAAGTTCTCCAATGTGAGAGGATACCTTTTGGTAGTTTCACAAAGAAAAGATGCCAGTGTACTAAGCAGGTAATAGCGATTTGGATGTACCTATCCGATACATAATTTACTTCTGAGATTCCCATATTCTCCTGTTTGTGTAGATGTATTTTTATTAATTTTCCATCATTATTAACGGAGTAACAGCCACATTTTCAAATGTAATGAAATAACTGAAAATAATGCGACATTTTAGTTGACGTCACGGCATGTTTTGTGCATTTTGTTGCTGATTAGTATATATCTAACCTAATTTCCTCTCAATGTGTAAAAGGTCTCGGCTTCAGTGTCAGAATTCAACACTTTTTAGCCAGAATATAAAATGAACGGTTTTATCACTGAAATAGTGTCCTGAATATATCAACAATTTACTACATATCTTATTGTGGGCAACGCGCGCACCTGTCTAACATCAGTTAAGCGTAAATAAAAATTTCACAACACCTGAATATTCATTGAGTATTCATTTAGGAAATTGACTTTTCATCTTATGATTATTGAAAAATTTCACTTCATGCAATGAAAGGTACAAAGAGATCGCTTTTTCACTACAGAAGTATTAGAATATGGACGTAAGACTTGTCCAAATTAAGACATGGCCTGGTCTATATATTTTGAACAATGTTCGTATAAATATTGTTTGAGTTAGATATTCTGCCATCAGATATATTCTAATCGAATTTGAATTGTCTTTATTATCGAAAAAAGTGATAATGAATCATGAAACGTTTTTGACAAACTCTCACCTGGTCAATTAATATACATAATTGTTTTGTCTAGAAAAACGACACAAAACAATACAATGAACAAGACAGTTCCTTTAAATAGTATGTGTGCCCCTGCATTTCATAAAAAGTACAAATCATTTTCATTAATATTATCAGTTTTACTTATAAGTTGGAAGTAAATCGCTGTTTATTAACCTGTTCATATGAACCTGCAATATTTGTCAATATTGCACATTATGGAACTAAAGTACATGTTGCAGTAATGGCTACGTGTGATATTCCAACACTTGCGAGAGGCTTAAAATGTGGTATAGTACACTTACTGAGTCAATGTCCCATGTAAACATTATTCAAACAATCAAAAGCTTTCAAAGAATAAAAACGCATACCTTATATCCACATATGATATGGTGTTGAACATGGATATATGTAGATACTGAAATCCGCTTCATGAAAACAAAATATGAACGATACGCAAAATATACACCACGATACTAAAAGTGCAATCGGAATGGTATGGGCATTGTGTTTACTCTTGTTCAACCGACCTTCACCTCAAAGAAATTGCCTAGTATGTGCAACAATGTTGACGTGTGACATCACTACCGATGACCGATTTCTTTCAAAATGGCGGCCTCGCTGACAAGGGTACACAGGAGTTTGCGACGACTTTTTGCTTGATTCAGGGATGTTGTGTACATAAATGTGAGATGTAAGTAATCAGTATTATTGTTATATGTTTTTATCGTTTACATTGGAAATGACGGAAGAGGCCAGAAATGCCGATAAGTACCGTTGTCGTTCTGCGTGATTTTGCGTCAGTCATGGCGTCACGCTGCACTAAAAGTTTGACAGTTTCTTATGAATTAACAAATGATTTCATTGTATATATTTTCAATTTGCTATTTCTTGCTACGATACTCTTCCCCTGAATATACTAAGCGTATTGAGCCATTGTAAGCAGTGATTAGACGGCTGGATATTGGAAAATTTCCGAAAATGCTACACAGTGTAAATTTTCATTTTTTCTTTGTTTACATTTCAAACAAGCGCTGTCTTTCGAGCACAGCGTTCGTCTTCATACCAAGTATATTTCGTTTTATCTAGACAGTTGGTATTGGTGACAAAGACCATTTCTAATTTGTTTCTAAGATGTTTGGGGAATTCAATGATGCATTTGTCGCAGCTGACTATGAAATATACGTGATGCAATAGGCGTCTCAAAACCGACCTTCTCGAAACGTGAACACTTTTGTGAACACTATCCAATATGGCGGAAAGCGCACTTCGGCGTTCGTGTAAGTGTATTTTCGAAAACATCCCATCTAATTCTGAGTTCATCGGCGACGTTTCAGAATTATCATTAGTCTAATGGTTACATGAAAACTTGATATCAGTGATCATTAACATACTATTTTTCAAATTCAGTACACCCAGTAATTATCCGATTTTCACATTTCAAAACATGCAGAAAATTTTGTTAAAAATAGATACGATTTTTTTTTATATTTGCGTACATATTTTTTGAAAATAAAATAAAACATCAATACATTTCATTTCTATTTCAGAATATGTGCACAAGTCCTGACTTGCATTCAAGGCTTGGTGGGCGACACAGGCCTTACTCACTAACAGCAATGACAAATGTCTATGTTTCAGTTGTTGAAGGTGGTGCTTCTGTCCGTGGAGCAGCAGGAAAATATGGTATTCCTAAGGCAACATTGTGCGATAGAGTCAGAGGTTATGTGAACCCTGAAGTCAAATCTGGTATACAGCCGCTGCTCAACCAAAAAGAGGAATTGCATCTTGTTGAACATCTGAAGGTTATGGCTGCTTCAGGTTATGGCTATAGCAGAGCAGAAGTGGTGGACATGGCAAGTACTTACGCTGTAGCACTTGGTAAGCGTGATGAAGACCATCCTCTCACTTTGATGAGGTTCTACATCTTCATGAAGAGATGGCCTGAACTGAAGTTGTGCAAGCCAAGGAGTTTGGAGCTACAGCGGGCAAAGGCCACATCACAAGAATGTGTCACAGCATACCCCGAAGAGCTCCAGAAAATTCACAGTAAATATGACCTTCTTAATTCACCAGAGAGAATCTACAATGTTGATGAAAAGGGACTGAAACAAAACCATTCGCCTCCATCCATTGTAACTTCTTTAGAAGCTGCTGCAACAACACCAGCCGTAGTATCTGGCAAGGGTTCTACTGCTACTGTTACTGGATGTGGCAACGCTCTTGGCAACCAAATTCTACCATACTTTGTATTTCCCGGCAAGAGGATGAGGCCAGAACTACTCAAAGATTGCACTTCAGGAGCTGATGGAACTGTAACAGAGTCTGGATGGTCCAATACTGAGGTTTTCCGGTACTACCTTTAACATCATTTTGCCAAGTTCGTACAAGGCTGAGATTCAGACAAGAAGATACCGATCCTGTATGATGGTCACAAGTCCCATATTTTCCTTCCTGTTATTGACTGGGCCAAAGAACACAATATTATTCTGTTCATCCTCCCTGCACACACAAGTCATGTTCTGCAGCCACTTGATTTAGGATGCTTTGGCCCATTTGAAAGGATATACAACAACGAGTGTCACAAATTTATGCGAACTAATGCTTGCACTGGTATTGATTGATATTCTGTTTGCGATCTCGCATGTAAAGCATATGGCAAGGCACTTTCTCCTGACAACTTGAGAGGTTCTTTAAGGAAATCTGGAATCCATCCATATGCCCCACTCGCTGTTGACCAGTCAGCGTTCATTCCGGCAAAGGTTTTGAAGAGAGCGGCACTTCAAACTCATTTGACCTCTGATGTTCCAGATCTTCAAGAAATTACTCCATCTCCATCTCCATCTCCATCAACTTCAACATTCTTCAAGTCCAGGGAGGAAGCTGTTGGCCAAGTTAACAAGGTTACCAAGAGGAGGACAATTAGCAGAGTTGTTTCAGGAAAGGCCATCACTGAAGACTCCACAAGGGAGAAAACTGTACATCATAACATCCTGGTACAGCTTCATCTAAGCCCAAGAAAAAAGCAACAGCTTCGTCATCTGGCCTCCAACAGTCTGGACCTCTCAACATCATAATGACAAAAGTTGCTCATCCGGTGAAACGTACCACAGTTTCT
Source organism: Haliotis asinina (assembly GCF_037392515.1). Taxonomy (NCBI): domain Eukaryota; kingdom Metazoa; phylum Mollusca; class Gastropoda; order Lepetellida; family Haliotidae; genus Haliotis; species Haliotis asinina. The sequence continues at coordinate 84,962,656 of NC_090281.1, forward strand.
GATAGTTCTTCTAACGAGATCACAGAGGATGAGAAATGCTGTGTTTGTCACAATTTGTGTCTTTGGAAAAAGTACATTCTGATTCCATCTATTTCGCTTCATGGGGAAAATGTACGTATACAGGATGTGACCACTGGACTCCTCAAGTACTGTTGTGCAGTTACAAGATTTTCAAGAAAGGATATTTTTTACTGTCCATGACATGATTTGCCATCCTTGCAGACTGAAGAATGAAACAGTCAATGTTCACTAGTAAATACTGGCAACATTTAACTTTCACGTCAGTTTCTCATGTTGTGAACTTTTCATTCAGGATTAATGGAACGTTTACTACTTTCATTGCATTTTTTTTTTTGAGATTACTGGAACGTTTTACAGCATTTTTCTATGAAAATAGTCTAAAGTAGACAGATTCTGAACATTACCTTGCTAAAACCTAGTTATCAGTACTGCGAGACATGAACTTCAGACATTACATCGTTATCAGCTGTACTGATTGTCCTGTCATCAGCTAGCACGAATATTGATGACGTAGCTCACAACTGACCTACATACTGTCGTCCGGATAATGGCTTCTTCCCGCTGCGAAAGCCAAGTGTCAAAGGCTGGAACTTATGTTTTTATAAACATTTACACTGATGGAGGTTTGTATAATTGCTTATTTTCATGTGCCTTGTTTATCCTGCATACCGTGGGGAAACGTGTTATGTGCGCGAATATTCATTACGCCAGGTTATATATATGTGCGTGGTATATTCATAATTTTATTGGACTTAAAAGTGAGGGGTGAAGCGGAGGGACATATATGTCCCTGTGGCATCCAGGGGTTAACATTGACAGTAATACAATAGAAGCACAAGAAAAACAAGTATATTTCCAATGTATTGCGTTACTGATTTGACGATGGACACAATTCTTTAATGAAAAAGTTTTCTTTAGCTTTACGCATCAAGGCATCAGCAGTATTCATCTTGTAAAAAGAGAATATTTTAAATTTAATTTCCTTCCAGCTGCGCACTTGTCGATGTGAGCGCTTAAGGGGATGCACCTGGTTTGGGGGTTCTTAATCTGCAGTTTATGGACGCGCATTCTGTCCCTCAAGCAATGTATGCTTCATGACACCCTTGGCATATAATAATGTTTTGCGGAGCAGTCCATGGTAGAGCGTACATGAAACATGTGTTTCCTGTTTTTGAACTTAATACATGAGCTTTCAAGTATATACTCACAAGTTCCACAATTTCCCCGTTTACATTTTGAGACACTGAATTCTGTAGGTTTAATACATGAGTCGAATTTGGCACGGGTCAATATTTGTTTTAAGTTACGGCTTTGGCGTTTACTTTTTATCATAGTTACATTTGTTCCATAATTCGATTCATTTTAATATCAGCATTTAAGATTGGAACATTTTGTCTTATGATATGGAAAAGTTCCGGATTCCTTGGGTTGTGTGTTGACACATAGGCCAGATTGACAGCGTTATTTATTTGTTTATCACGAACTTTCAACAGTGTCTTTCTGTCTATGTTCATTGCTTTCTTTATTCCATCTTCCACAAGTAGAACTGGATACCCACGAGACTGGATATGATTTTAATACTTCAAGTCGTATATTCCTTATCGGTATTTGAGACACAATCATGCAGATACGTCTTGCTAAATTATATGGAATGCTTCTCTTCATATGACTAGGACGGCAAGATGAAAAATGTCGATATTGTTTAGTATCTGTAGGTTTATAATATATATCCGTTTCTAGGTCACGTCCACATAGTTTTACCATGGTGTCCAAAATTGCAATTTCAGATTAATTTGAGTCGATGGTAAAATGTAAATGTTTGTTCAAGTTATTTGGGATGTTATGAAACAAAGTTAACTTTTCATCTCCAAAGGGCCTTAACATGAAGCAATCGTCAAGGAAACGTCGCCAATTTGTTCTGAAGTATCCAGCGACTTCAGGTCCTAACTGTTCTTTCACCTTGGTTTCCAGTCTTCGTTCCAAATATCCTAAAACTAACGTAGCATACGTGGGTGCCATCTTAGTTCCCATTGCTGTACCCTTTATTTGTCTATACTGTTCTCCATCAAAATTAAATGTATCATTATTCAATATGAATTTAACACTTTCTATGACGAATTCCCCCGAGACTCGTGCTGGGAGTAATGCTGGATATTCGTGTAACCAGAATGATATAGCTTCAATTCCTAAATTGTGTGGGATATTAGAATATAAATTTTTCACATCAAAAGTAACGAGTTCGTTTTTATCTTGCGTTTGTTGAGGCAAATAGTTTAGGAAATCCATTGTATCTCTAGTATAACTGTGATCTTTTGTAATAAAAGGTTTAAGCTGTATGAAATTACTCAACCGATGTGTAGCACAACTATGTCCTGCAGCTATGGGCTTTAGTGTCAAATCATTAGGATGTTCTGTTTCAATGTAGTTATCAGTAGCATTTTCACCTTTATCTTTAATATCCCGACATTTGTGTACTTTGGGTAATCCATAGAAGTTGCTTTCTTTGCAAATGAAATTTGTTAGGTAATCTAACCCCTTTTCCGTTGTTTTATTTGAAACAAGAAAACCTTTCATGTTTTTATGAACATTGGCCGTGTTTATAACTTCATAATTTTCCTGATCATTAAATAATTTCCAAGGACATTTTCCTGTAATGTTTAACATCCATAATGACAACAGCCCCACCTTTGTCGGCCTCTTTGATAGTGATGTTTTTATCATTAAGAATATCTTTAAGTGCAATCCGTTCTGAATTTGAAATGTTAGACTTTGGACATTTTTTTTGGTAATAAAGGGACATTGGATATAGAGTCAATGAATTTATCTAGATGTGAATTCCTACCTTTCTTTGGAATCCAGTAATTTTTGTTCTTAACAAGTGATATATCCTCTCCTGTATTAGAATGCACTGAATTATTAATTAACTTAATTATTAACGTAATGTATTAATTAATTCGGTTTGGGTGATCCTGGCACAATCAGTATGGTTAGGTTCATCAGCAGCACCTCAGGGGCCTTCTCGAAACGCTGCTTAGACAGCAAATAGGCCTTCTCCCAGGAAACGCTGCCTAGTCGAACCCACCAAGTACTTTCCCTAGAATATGTACTCTCAACACTGCAGTCGTCTGCATTACCCGGAGTGTCAGAATGGATGTGCTGCAGGTAGACACCAGGAGGTACCAAACCACGGGTACCGAGATTAAAGAAGAGTCTGATGACAGTGTATTTGGGAGGCAAGCGTGATATTTCAAAGGCGATGTCTGCATACTTTTCTGTCTGTATGCTTTTCCCGAGTCTTGCCAGTCACGTTGCTGTAAAAAGGCACAGAAAATTTAATGACATTAATACATTCATTGGCATTAACAAAAAGGACACGATCAGGTTTGTTGCCAGGAATTCTTCTGTCATTGTCCATGGTCCTTTTTCCAAAGAAGTTTAAAACATCATTTTCCATGACGCCCTCAGAGTCGAAAATCTGAGAGCACAACCAACTGAAGAAGTGGGCGTGTACCTTTGACGGTACACCCTCTATGCTGCGCAACCCCATTTGCGCTACAGTTTGCCAGTGCACTGCAAGGTGTTGAACAATAGGTGAAAATTCAAAATAGTCAACAGTAGTAGTAGTAGTAGTAGTAGTAGTGGTAGTAGTAGTAGCAGTAGCAGCAGCAGCAGCAGCAGCAGCAGCAGCAATAGTAGTAGCAGCAGCAGTAGTAGTAGTAGACGCAAATACATACAAGTAACGGCAGTTTGTTTAATAACTTCGTGCATGAACGTACCAAAATATTTCTATGAACACACAATGTCATTTAGAAAGTAGTCAAATGTAACGATGTTACATTCGGGGGTTACACTCACTCAGAAAAGTACTGACAAAGTGCTAGAATCTGTATTTTACGGGGAAAGTGTAATCCCAAATACACCTCTCTTTGAATGGCATTGTTTGTATTCATATGTCTCAGGCGTGGGACAACTAGTTTGTGTATTTTGGCCATGGGATGGTGTCATTTTACATTTATCAGAGGGGTACACAAAGACTTCCATTTTAGTCAGTTCTCAATTCTATTCCGTTCTATTATATTCTATTTAATTTCCATTTCGAAAATCTGTCTTTGGTTTATCCTGCAATAAATGCAAGTGATACGAGCTCTGGTTGTGTGTTATTGCAAGTAAATGTACATTTGTTCAACAAGTAACGGGAAAATGCAGTGAATTATGTGAAGCAGATTTTCTGGTGTCAGACCGGTGGGGTAGCCTAGTGAATAAAGCGTTGGCTCGTTATGCCAAAGACACTGTTTCCATTCCCCACATGGGTACAACATGTGAAACCTGTTTCTGGTGTCCCCCGACGTGATATTGCTGAAATAGTGCTAAAATGGCGTAAAACCCAATTCAGTCACTCACTTAATACTTTTTCTCTTTAATGAGTTTCGATTACTTACAGACCATCGCCATATAGCTAGAATATTGTTGAATGCGGCGTTAAACAGCAAACCAGCAAAGCCTTAATTGCATAGATAGATGCTCATTCTGTTGATCAGTGGATGGTCTAGCTTAGGCTTGATTATTTACAGACTTTCGCCTTAAAGCTGGAGTGCAGCTTTGAACAACAAACAAACCGTTTAATAAACCCATGCATAGTACCGGAGTTCTGAATGGCAAAAGCAAAAGCGACCTTCTTATTTAAAAGCGGCCCTAAGCTTTGCCATGACCCGAAAATACCACATGGTCTCTCTACAGTCAAGAAGTCTGATATCTTCCCACAAAGACCTAGAACCAGATCCAGTCGTTCGAGTCAGGCCGCGTCTACAGCAAGCAGCAAAAGACTGTGCTGATTGTGTACGCCCATCACGAATCCATGTCCTTCAATGGCGCCCTCTTGCGGAAGGCAGTGGAGACTCTGGAAGCAGACGGCCACTCTGGAAACAGACGGCCTCAGGGTAGAGGTGTCAGACCTGTACACTATGCACTTTGACCCAGTATGTGGAAGGATGTATGTCGGTCAGTATCGTGTAAACCCGTGAAGGTCCGGGTTAGCTGATCGTTTGACCTCAATGCACCGCACGTTACTAAAGGCTTGTCGCTTTTCTCACTTCGTGTCGTCACCGAGGCGTAGCGGGAATACACGACTTTAATACTCCCGCTGACGGATCGTGATGGATGTACATGGTATTTTATCAGAGTCACGTGGACCAATCAAAACTCGAAATTCTTACATGAGGCCAGATCTAGATAATTGGTCTTATAGACCGCCGCCATAGACCTGGAATATTCCTAGATGAGCTCGAGGTGTTGAACAACAAAGCCAGAATATCGCATGATGATAATATATATGTTTCAAACTCACTGGGGATTCGGGATAGGACTAATAAATGTCCAGAAATAAAATATGATTAATATTCAACCAACTATACTGCTTAGTCCCGTTTGGGAAGGGTGCACTAGCAATTAGCCTCACATGTCGAACCTATGTCCATATAAGTAATTATTTAACGAACCCGGGCCTTTGTCATGACGAGCAAACGCCCTAATCACGAAGCCACCTTACCTTTCCAGACCACTAAAATAGACACTTCAGGGTCTTTTTTGGAGAAGTTCATTGTCAAAGAATGAAACAAAAACAAAATCGTACAGTCCACAGTCCTTCGTGATAGAACATGTCCATCAATGTGTATGTATTTTCAGTGTTTAATGCCTTGTAAATACAATGGAATGGATGGTCCCTAATAAGTATTTTGTAATATCAAGATTTACCAAACCATTCCTACCTGATCATTTTGGTTCTTCACGATACCCGTTATAGATGACCGTCATTCACGGTCCACACGAGTATAAACATGTTCAAAACTTTCGAGGTACATTCGAATTGCATTCGAAGCATTCTGAATACATTCGAGGAAGAATAGAAAAGCCACTTCCAAATCCTGTCAGAATGGCTCGAACGTACCTCGAATACACCTGGAATACAGTCAGAACGTCCTGAAGGATCCTCAAATCGCCCAAAACGTCACCAGAACGCCACCGAATCGCACAAAAACGTGTCCACCTTCACTGGAACGTCTGAGAGCATTTTGGAGTCGCATTCTTGTAAAGCTTGAAAAAAATGTTTATTTCGACATTCCCTTCCGAATGCGGTTCGAACATACATATGGGACGGAGCGGATTTCAATACTCTCCAGCAAAAACGCGTTGCGGGTGATAACAAACAAACATGAAAAAAACAAACCCCAAACAAACAAGAATTATAAATCAAAATCTTATAACTCGAGTATTAATATTATGCCAACAATGATATAAATTACGTTTTCACCACAGTCTAGGAAATCAAACATCTGCGCAAAACCTTAACCGGGAGCCCTAGTGATAACGGTTTAGGATAGATCCCCAGTTACCAGCGAGCCATGAAGAGTCGGGTTTGAATTGGTCTTCAGCAATCCATGCTTGTCTTGAGACACGACTAACGGGATGGGGTGGTCGCTGACTTGGCTGACGCGTCATCGTATACTAATTGTGTAGATCGATGCTTATTGTGTTGATCACTGGATTGTTTGGTCCACACTTGATTATTTATAGACTGCCGCCACAAAACTGAAATATTGCTGAGTGCAGTTTTACATACCAAGCAACCAACCCAGTTGCCAGCGCATAAGTGTACCTATACGACATGGATCACTGGCTTATCTGCACCAAAGATGAATATTTATACTAACCTGCGTATATAAATGACACGCCTATAATAAATGAAGGATATATCAAGAGGGGTGGGGATTTGGGTGTGTGTGTGGAGGGTGGGTTGGGGTGGTAGTGGTGGTGTTGTCCGGTTGCTGTCCCGACCCCTTGTCATGAAGCCTTCACATACTTCTAATTTGGTCGAATTGCGTAAAGTCAACTAATACGAATCGAACTGTAGATATAGCATGCACTTGACTGTAGCTGGATTATTGTTGAGTGCGGTGTACAGAAAATACAGAGCAACACACTTCAAAACTTGCTAACATTCTGGTGTACTCTCTATAAGAAGTGTGTCAGCTGGAAGACATCCCTCAAATGGATAATGGTTATAAACGCCCACACCACTTTCATGAAGTGGTTAGCGTCGCCTCCCTCGACGCCTGTGCACCAAGCTTACAGGACAGAAGCAGTCAACTAGTCAGTCTTTCTTTGCACTCACCAGGCCACAGGTCTATAGTACAACACAGTGCACACACATTATTATTAGGCAATGGAAAGTAATCCATTTCTGCGTAGAAAGGCATGGTACAGAAACATTGACATTTTCCAGGTGTTCCTTACTAGAATGGGTTAATAGATAGATATATAGAGAGATATATATTGGGATGTACAAAGTAATATTTCTGAATATACTTATTTCTCAAAGTGTGGTAGGCTGGACACAAAGAAAATGATACTCATGTTCAATTCTATTAAAAAAATCACATTTTATGTATTCTATTTTTTTAAATGTATCTACCTGTTTATTTTAAACAGCCCCTCGTACGTCTGTTTTGTCGTGCATTGCAGAAGCGTGGTTATGGATATTGAGTCTGTGGCAACTGTCGTTTTTCTCCACGAACAAAACAAAAAGCAAAATAGCTTCTGTTGCCGCTGGCATTTTCATTTACACACTGTTTGACAGGTTATTTGGGAATACGTCATTTTCAAAGAAGAAAGCAAGTACATTTAAATCGAAAAGGAGTCCCACTGGGGTGGGAGAGAACACGTGGAAGATCTAGACTTGCTGTATTTACGGCAAAACGGTACGGTGAAGGATGGGTCAGGGGGGAAATAATATGGTTAAAACTGAGTCAGTCTTTTGGGTGGCTCTGACAGTACAATAGTTTCATGAACGTAACGCCATGTTAGGAACACCGTGATGTAGAGAATCATTCACGACTTGAACTGTATTAAACATTAGATGCAGATTTAACACAATGACTCAGCATATAGTTGAACAATTCCAGCTGAAATGAACATTCGATGGGAAATTTGAACAACGACATGACTTGGCATATTCTCGGCATTTAATACCGTGTGCCTCAATCCTGAAACAGTGCGCGGAAAAACTGCTCACGTAAGTACCTGTGCCCTTCATTATAAGATAGATTTGTGTAGTAGTAATGAAAAGTTATGGTGGTAGTTTGAATTAATCTTCAATAGTGAGTAAGTGAGTTTACATTTACGCTGCACTCAGCAGTATCTCAGCTGTATAACGACTGTCTGGCCCGACAATCCAGTGATCAACATCACGAACATTTGGATGGACTAAAATAGTGTTGTACCATCGTTTGGGGGGACTAATATAGTGCTGTGTCATCGTTTGGGGGGACTAATATAGTGCTGTGTCATGATTTGGGTGGCCTAATGAGGCAAATTATTAAGATCCATAATTATTTAGGGCTACATCGTTACAGTAGAGTGTGGGTAAAAACGAAAATAATATAGTTGAGACTGCGCGACAGTCTGAGGGGGACCCAGGAAGATCAGACCCCGGTAGTACACTTAATGTAAACATGATGTTGCATAGACGTGTGTCGATAACGTGCTTAGGAACACGGTCAGGTGACATTCGCGAGACGACCTGTGATAAATAGTCGATGCAGATTTTGCGCTTTGTTGGGTTACACTGGGAGACCCCGTCAGAACGCTTAACATATTTATACTGTGTAGGTGTGCGTCGGGAACGTAACGCCATTCATGTTATCAACACAGTTTTGTAAGGTGACAATCGCAGCTCGAGCTGTAATAAACATGCATACACGATCATGCGTCCTGCTACACAGTAGTAGTAGTAGTAGTAGTAGTAGTAGTAGTAGTAGTAGTAGTAGTAGTAGTAGTAGTAGTAGTAGTAGTGGTAGCTGTTGAGGTAGTAAGAGGAGTGGTGGTAGTGGTTGTAGTAGTGGCGATGATGACCAGGTTATATATACTTACACTGTAAACCAAAATTCACTGTGTTCTATCTGATTGGTTGAAAAACACGGTGTTAGATTCCCGGCGATTGACTGCGTATTAACACGTAGAAACATCGCAAACAATTGTTTTGTTGTGTCATCAACAGTGGTTACGTCATTCAAATCATATTTGTGCCGTAAAGTTAGAATGACGTCAGAAATGAGCAACTCCAGATGCTACCATGGGAACCAGCTGAAACTGCCAGCTTATGACACTTCACTCTAGTACTCGTACTCGATGTAAAGAGTGGCGACAGTAAAACCCTTTGGATTACTTTTTTGTCTACAATGTCGATAAACATCATGTGTTGGCCAATTTCCAGGTGTTATTGAGTATTTGAAGCACGGGAATATTTCATTTGAAACCTTTGGAACCGACGGCGTCAGCCGGAGGTTTCAAATGAAATATTCCCGTGCTTCAAATACTCAATAACAACCGGGAATTGGCCAACACATGATGTTTATCTCCTAAATAGAGGTATAGGCAGTATAGTAGAAACAGTTGGTCGTACTGAATGAAGTTAAGAAGGTTATCAGAGTGACGATTTGCCTGAACCGTCTGTATTTCAACATTGGTTCGAAACCGAGATTCGCCCTGATTATCATTCTTGATTTCACAGCACCATACATATCAACGTGGATATCATCAATATGATAAACACTTTTACCTCTATTACATTGCCCTTTCATCCCTTTAAACGACTTGTTCTTCAAAGCGGCCGTAAGCCTTGTCACAACCCTTTTATAACCAAATGGTTTCTCTACAGCCAACAATTCTGATATCGTGCCACAATGGCCAAGAACCTGATCCAGTCTTTCGAGTCGGGCCGCGTCTACGGCAAGCAGCAAAAGAACGTGTTGATTGTGTACGCCCATCCGGAACCAAAATCCTTCAATGGCGCCCTCATGCGGAAGGCAGTGGAGACTCTGGAAGCAGACGGCCACAGGGTAGAAGTGTCAGACCTGTACGCCATGCACTTTGACCCAGTTTGTGGAAGGACGGACATCGTCGGTCAGTATCAAACGCGTGGGATATTCTGGATAGGAAGCACATGTGTGCGTTCGATTGCAGTGATTCTTATAGTAGTCCCAAAAATAATTGAGAAAAGTAATGATGTATCTTTAATCAAATACATCTATATAAACTGTAGGAGGTTTACTTAATATGTTGCGATTGATATGTTGATTCTTTTTCTACGTTTCTTCACAGAACTCTGTGAGACCTCCTTGCCATGTAATACACAACTGAATGCGCCAATGGGGTCAAGATCTGGGCTGTATCAGGGTCATTCAAAATTGAACATTTTCGTCCGACACCCACTGTTTTGTGTAGCAAGCAGTGTAGTTTGGGGCGTTATCATGCTGGAAAATCAAATTATCCTCATACCGTGTACGGGTCGTTGGAAGGAAATGATCATATAAGATGTCAATATATCGTTCCTGCGTCGAATTTCGAAAATATATAACGGCATCACTCCATGTGAATATATCCCACACCACATGTGAAATTTCCGGCTATGTTTTGGGCGTTGGTATCTTGTGTGATCTTATCACACTGTAGGGAAGAAGCCAGACAAAACTTTTATCAGAAAAGAAAACATCATCCCAGTCTTGATTTTCGTGAGCCCAATACTAGTTTAAACGTCTTTCCTTTTGTGCATCTTTCATAAATGGTGAGGAAGTTCCGCACTTTTTCACACAGTTTGTAATTCTTGTCTAACAGTTTCATTACATACCTGAGGACTTCCTCTATTAATCAGTTCTGATATTCTCATGTTTCTCTTTTCAAGTTTCCGCTAATCACAATCTGACCAAGTCTGTCGGGTATCCGTAACACTTAACCTCCTTGACCTCCCTTACCTGTCTTGTGCTCAATCCCAAATCCTGAATGAATATGCCTTCAATGTTCTGTATAGTGCAGACAGAGGGATGTCATATCTCTTAACTATTTTGCATTAGTCACATCTCTTTTAGAATCATCTAGAACCAACTTTCTTTTCTCTTCTGCTGTCAAACCTGTCAACATGTAGAAGCCGCCCGTTTTGTTTAAAAATTCTGTTATACGTATTAGGAAACAAAGATTTTCTCAATAATTTATGACGGTTATACCACGGTTTCGGGGAGAGGGAAGGGTGCACCAGAGATTGGCTTCACATATGGGTTTTGACGTGACGTGCAAATGCCTTATCCACTTTACTTTTCAAGCCCAATGACATAGACACCTTCACTTGAAGGAAAAACAACCCGCTCGTACGATCCACGGCCCATCGTGATAAAGCATGTCAATGAAAGAATATGGATTTTCAAATGTAATGGATGATCCTTATAACAAATCCAGTTTGGAATATCAAGATTAGCCAAACTATTCCCACCTGATCCTGTTAGTCTCCCCACCCCTGCGCTCCCCACCTCCATGCCGCTGGAAAACTAAGGTAAACTAAGATAAAAATAAGATATCCCAAAGTTAATTTGTTTTTCAATACACGCAGTTCTCAGTTTTGTCTTTCATAAGGTAGCCATATATGACATTGCATATGACAACCATTTAAAGAACAGATTTATAATTTAACAGAAACCATGTATGTGCGTACACACTCCACGATACCCGTTATAGATGACTGACATTTACTATCTACACGAGTGTGACGGTTGTGCGGGCTAGACGGCACGTAGATCTAATGATATCAAACAGGCTGCACATTTGATACAATACCCACCTCTGACCTCAGCATTCGAATACACCTTGCCCAATCTTTCCGAATGTAAACAGTAACGCCGGAGCATGGCAGTCTATTGTATAATTTAGGGATAATTTGCATTGTCACGTGAATTAGCCATGACGTGCTCTAATGTCAGAGTGGGTGTTTCTGTGGATTTCGGGCCGCTTTTAACAATATGTCAATGAATGTCATTTTGATGTTGAAAGAAAGTTCGAAGCAGAAACAGTGGAATAGTTAAACATGACACTGCAAAACACAAATACTTATGTTCATCAAAATATCACTTCACCTAATGGCCGTGTAGATAAAGTTCAACCAACTCCTTGACTCTGGTTCGCTACATGAGTCAGCATTAGAACACGTCTTGCCCAACCTTGCCGAATGTTCGTGAAAGACATGAGAGCATGGTACTGTCTACTGTATAATTTAGGGGCGATTAGCAGCGAGTGGCGCAGTCCTTTGCGTTACTATGGGAATTATCTCAAATCGGTATGGTGATTCAGCTGGATAGAAGGTCGATGTGATCAATATTGTTAGTCATATTATTTTGTGTAAATGCCTACAACCCATCGTAAATAGTTTTGTTGAAATACCGTAATTAACTTAACACTACAAAGTGAAAGAAAAGAAAAAGAACAAGTGATTACAAAATGCACCCCCCATTCTTACTCAGTGTCAATCAACAACACTGCCGTTACCTAGATAATAGGATTTATACACTGCACTTAGTCTCGGATAGATGTCATTTATCTCCCTTTGCACTTCTTTGGCATATAGTACAGCACAGGAATCCACGTGTCTGGTTGATGATTCTTGTGCATAATTCTCATTTTGCACACTTTTTATCTACTTCTTAATCAGTTAATATATTTGACATTGTCTCACCTTACATTTAAAGTGTTGTTCATATTTTAAAGTTATAATATTTAAAGTTATTCATATTTTACATTACGTTTGCATGAGCCATCGGTTGGCTTTCGTACAAAAGGAAAACTTGTTTCATAAAAGTGGTGAAGAGTAACTCTAAGACAACTCCATGTCTTGGATCTTGTATCTCGAGTTAGAATTGCAGACTATCTAACGGGATGGGATGGTCAAAATCGCTGGCATGGTTGAAACGTCATCGTATCTTAGATTTTCTTATCCACACTCGATTTATGTAAGAGAAAATGTAATTTCTACATACATTGTAGGTAGCCTCCGGGATGAAAGTTTCTTCAAATATCAAATGGAAACGAAATCAGCCTGGGAAAATGGAACCTTATCCGATGATATAAAAGTGGAAATGGAGAAACTGAAACGAGCTGATCTTGTGATCTTCCAATTTCCTTTATACTGGTTCACTGTCCCTGCCATCATGAAGGGCTGGATTGACCGAGTCTACGTCATGGGTTTCGCTTACGGAAAGGGGAAACTGTATAGTGATGGACCTTTGAAGGTGAGGCGTAGATATGTTATTTAGTATAATGAGTGAGTGAGTTGAGTTTTACGCCGCACTCAGCAATATTCCAGCTATATGTCGGCGGTCTGTAAATAATTGAGTCTGGACCAGACAATCCAGTGATCAACAACATGAGCATCGATCTGCACAAATGGGAACCGATGACATGTGTCAACCAAGTCATCGAGTCTGACCACCCGATCCCGTTAGTCCTGAGTCGCCTTTTATGGCAAGCATGGGTTGCTGAAGGCCTATTCTACCCCGGGACCTTCACGGGTCTATTTAGTATAATGTAGAACTGGGGCTACATAAAGAGACTATCACTAAACTAACAGTGAGGTTGGCGAGAATGGTTGTGTGTTTTTTAACACCATACCCCAACTATTCCAGCTATAGGGCGGGGGTCCGTAATTAATTGAGTCTGGACAAGGCAATCCAGTGATCAACAGCACGAGCATTGATCTACGCATTTGGGATACGATCGGAGACATGTGTCAACCAAGTCAGCAAGCCTGACCACCCGTTCCCGTTGTCGTCTCTTATGACAAGCATGGGTTGCCGAAGACCAGTTCTAACCTGCATTTTCACGAGTAGGGGAAAATGAAACATTATAGCAGTTCTATGGCTAGGTGAATGTGTTTGACTGCTTGTACTATCTTGACACAGCACCAAAGAACCTAGCAGTCCCGTTTTACCCCCTTAATCCCATGCAGAATTATTAAAACTTAAGTGCGTGTATATCGGTGATGGAATTAGCATCCAGAAATCGAACTCCTGACTGTGTTTTATGTCAGATGGGTTCTGATCAATGTGAGAATGCGTCATCTATCAAGGATAATGGTTCTGTTGTGGCGAGCATCTTGTTTGTGCAAAATGTCGTTAACCCCATGCTGACACATTGTACTCCAAGTTGATCCAGACCTGGTTTTATTCAAGAGCAACAGAGCAACAAAGCTGTTTTTTATGTTGGAATGAACAAGAATATAGATCACTGTGTCTTGATCAATATGAGAACGTGTGACTTCTCGTCATGTTTTACTTCCTAAAGCTTCAGGCGGCATAACAACAAGCACCTTGTTTTAATGTTGGAATGAAAAAGAACGTCACCAAGAACCAGAAGGTGAACTTCCGGTGTGTAAAGACAATAAACCATAACAGAGAATCATATGACTTACCGCTTTGTTGAAGAAATCAATGAAAATTATATAAAAAAGTACATTCGAGAACCCGAACGTGTTTCATGAACTATTAAAATCTGCGTTGTCATAAAATGATGAAACACCTTAACCACAGACAGTCTTATTAGACTTTGGGAGTGAATCTGGAGACTGAAGGGGTTGGTTCTTAACTATTGTAGGGTAAAAGAGCCATGCTGTCCTTCACAACTGGAGGTCCAAATATTGCATACGGTGACGCCGGTATGAACGGTGACATGAACGTGGTACTGTGGCCCCTACAGGTGAGTAGTAGTAGTAGTAGTAGTAGTAGTAGTAGTAGTAGTAGTAGTAGTAGTAGTAGTAGTAGTAAATGAGTGAGTGAGTGAGTGAGTGAGTTTAATTTTACGCCGCTTTTAGCAACATTCCAGCAATATCACGGCGGGGGACACCAGAAAATGGGCTTCACTCATTGTACCCAAGTGGGGAATCGAACCCGGGTCTTCGGCGTGACGAGCGAACGCTTTAACCACTAGGCTACCCCACCGCCCCAGTAGTAGTAGTAGTAGTAGTAGTAGTAGTAGTAGTAGTCGTAGTCGTAGTAGTAGTAGTAGTAGTAGTAGTGGTGGTGGTGGTGGTGGTGGTGGTGGTGGTAGTAGTAGTAGTAGTAGTAGTAGTAGTAGTAGTAGTAGTAGTAGTAGTAGTAGTAGTAGTAGTAGTAGTAGTAGTAGTAGTAGTAGTAGTAGTAGTAGTAGTAGACGCAAATATATATAAGTAGGACGTGGTCAAATGTAACGATGTTGTATTTGGGGTTACACTCTCTCAGAAAAGTACTGATACAGTGCTAGAATTTGTATTTTACCGAGAAATGTAATCCCAGATACATCTCTCTTTAAATGACATTGTGTATTCACAGGTTTCAGGCTTGGGAGCCATTCCATTTGACGCTTATTTAGAGGAGTCCATGTCGAGACAATTAGTTGTCCGACTTCAGTGCTTTAGAAGGCCGAGGTGGCCAAGTGGGTTCGACGGCTGACTTTGTGTGCTGCCTACTGAATGCTTCATTCCGAGGGTGTGGGTTCGAATCCCGATGGGGCTTAAGCCAACAAATATTCTAGAATCTGTACTTTACTGAGAAAGTGTAATCGCAAACATAACGCGTGTTACAAAATATTTCTGTTGCAGAACGGTATGCTAAGGTTTGTTGGGTTTGATGTCATGGCCCCACAAATACACTATGCTCCTGCGCATGTCAGTGACGATGACCGGAAGCAGTGGCTGGATGACTGGGGCAAACGTCTGAATAACATATTCGAGGAACCGTCTCTCAAGTTTGTCGACTTTTCCAACTTTACAAATACGAAGCTGTCAGACAAATATGTAGAAGGCGAATCTTCGAAAAAGTATGGCCCTACCCTAGGCCAGAACCTCGGCAAACTATTCTCACCGACAGGAATGTTGAAACCTTAGAGAAGACCACAAACAGTAGCGAAACTTTTTAAGCACTTGGCTATTTCGAAAATCTGTCTTTGTTTTATACCGCAATAAATGCAAGTGATACGAGTGCTGGTTGTGTATTATTGCAAGTAAATGTAAATTTTTTTCAGCAGGTAACAGAAAGATTCAATGAATTGTGTAAAGTCCAATTTCTGGTGTCGGGGCTGTGGGGTAGCCTAGTGATTAAAGCGTTGGCTCGTTATGCCGAAGACCCGGGTTCGATTTCTCACATGGGTACAGTATAAGTAAAGCCCATTTCTGGTGTTCCCCGCCGTGATGTTGTTGGAATAGTGAAAAAATGGCGTAAAACCCAACTCTCTCACTTAACACTTTTTTTTATCTCAAATGAGAAACAGTTTCGTGACAGTGCTGTTGGTATTTATTTATTTATTTATTTATTTATTTTGTTTGTTTGTTTGTTTGTTTGTTTGTATAGTCCTAACGTCGTACGAGATATAATCGTCTTTGTCCAGGTGTTGATAGTTGCATTGTGAGATTCGGGTAATAAAAAATACGCATATCGCTGGATGATCTTGTGTAGGGTCGATTACTTACAGACCTCTGCCATATAGCTTGAATACTGTTATGTGCGGCGTCAAACAGCAAACCAGCCAGCCTTAATTCCGTAGATAGACGTTCGTTCTGTTGATCAATGGCTGATCTGGTCTAGGCTTGAGTATTTACACACCTCTACGCCTTATTGGAATATTTCTGGGTGTAGTGTTAAACAACAAAATTAAATCGTTTAATAAATCCATGCATTGCAGCACGATTCTCAATGCCAAAGGCAAAAGCGACCTTCCTTTTCGACCAAACTCACATACCGCTCTTTAAAGACATTAAAAACAGCCATAGACTGCAGGGAACTCACAATCACTAGTCGATATGATCACTGCGATTCCACTAACACTTTCGTTAAAATACGGATAGACTGACACTTAGTTTTAGGGAATTCACAGATACAAGCAAAATTCACCCCCAGTGGAGTCGGAGGGAAATCTAGATTTGTTTCATATCGAACTAAAGCATTACAGTAGAGAATGGCCAGAAGGAAAGTGATATGGTTGAGACTGTGACCCAGCATGATAAAGACCCGGCAGTGCACTTAACATGCACATGATAACGTGAACGTGGCGTTCTGCACGTTATCAACGCAGTAATGCATGAGGACAATCGCACTGTAATACATGTTTTGCACACATGATGACTCTGCAAATTCTTGACTTTATAAACTGCATGTTACAACCCAGAGACAGTCCCTGGAAAACGGCTCATGTGAGTACATGTACTGCTCATTGTAAAATAGATGGTAGTAGTAGTAGTAGTAGTAGTAGTAGTAGTAGTAGTAGTAGTAGTAGTAGTAGTAGTAGTAGTAGTAGTAGTAGTAGTAGTAGTAGTAGTAGTAGTAGTAGTAGTAGTAGTAATGCATAATTATGGTTTTAATAGAAATAGTGGCAGCAGTTCAAATAGTTAGTCATCGTTGTAGTCGGTAGATGCACGGTTTATTATGCAGGCAACTTGATGAGATAGTGTGGTCACTCTCGCTATCGGTAATTTGGCTGATAGCATATCAAGGTTGGCTGTTCACGACATTTATCACTAGATGGTCATACATGTACGTGCACAAGTAGTTGCCAAAGAAGGCACTGATTCGTCAGGAAAGCAATAGATGACTTCTAACCTTGGGCAGTACTTCAGCCACGTCATGAGGCATATGCAGGTCCGATCGCGAGTCTCGAATGGTCAAAATCGTCTGCAATCCAAGGACACTTGATTCGATATATATGTATCCGATTGGTTTTTCTACAGACAAGAATTCTGATATCTTCCCACAATGGCCAAGAACCTGATCCAGTCGTTCGAGTCGTTCCGCGTCCACGGCAAGCAGCAAAAGAACGTGCTGATTGTGTACGCCCACCACGAACCCAAGTCCTTCAATGGCGCCCTTTTGCGGAAGGCAGTGGAGACTCTGGAAGCAGACGGCCACAATGTGGAGGTGTCAGACTTGTACGCCATGCACTTTGACCCAGTATGTGGAAGGACGGACATCGTCGGTCAGTATCGTGTACACCCGTGAAGATCCGGGTTAGAATTGATCTTCATTCACCTATGTTTGTCGTAAGACACCACATCGGGTGAGATATGCCATTGTAGCATTGTAAATGGGTAGATTAATGCTTAGTGATCACTAGATTTTCGTGTCCGGACTCTTCTACTTACAGATCGCCGCTATATAGCTGTATAGCTGGAATATTGCTTAGTGCGGTGTTAGATAAAAAAGCAAAGGAATATCGCATCATGATAACATATGTCTCTAAGTCGATGGGGATATTCTGGATAGGACTATTAAAAGTCCAGCAATAACATGTGATTAATATTCAACCATTTTGATTGAAGGTCGCTTTGAACAATTTTGCTAGTCTAGTGTAGGCGTACATATTCTACAGCAATTCGTGGACAGTTTATTGAACCATTTTAACACACATAATAATGCAACACGCAGTAATTGATATTATTTCGCTCACCAAACGAACCCTCTTTAGAAATACATTTGCAACTTTATCTAATTTTACATCGCTTTAATCACTATCTCGGCAATAACACTGATTATAGGGTTTACACACTTGACCAAAATCTGGAATAGACACCAATATGAGTTCTGCTGGGAGCGTCAGGAAACGTCATGGTATGGGCCTCTTCGGAAATTACTTTCAGTTCTAGAGGATCCACATGGCGACTCAAAGACTTCTTGACCAGTAAGGATCCGAGTTAGAACCAATCTTATTAACCCACGACAAATGGGATACTACAGTAAGGCTCGCCGACTCGCTTGACACATGTCTTCGAATCTTTGAGTTACATTTGCTGGACATGGGGTTTATGTGAGGGTTCCAAACGCGATCTCCAAGCTGGTCAACTACAAGGATGTTGCCATAACACTGTTTAACACTTATATACACGACCAAGAGACTGAAGACAATCTAATACCAACTGACATTGCAGGTAGCCTCAGGGAGGAAGGTTTCTTCAAATATCAAATGGAAACGAAATCAGCCTGGGAAAATGGCACCTTATCCGATGATATAAAAGTGGAAATGGAGAAACTGAAACGAGCTGATCTTGTGATCTTCCAATTTCCTTTATACTGGTTCACTGTCCCTGCCATCATGAAGGGCTGGATTGACCGAGTCTACGTCATGGGTTTCGCCTACGGAATGGGGAAATTGTATAGTGATGGACCTTTGAAGGTGAGAGATTATATTGAGTATAATGATAAACTGGTTATACATAAAAAGCCGACTGCTAAACAAAGAGTAAGCTTGGGAAGAATCACAGTATAGCACTTATACATCGAAGTGAAGGTGTGCGACTGCTTGATAGCTTGTAATGTGATCACACACACACACACACACACACACACACACACACACACACACAAAAACAAACAAAAAAACAACAAAAAAAACAACAACAAAAACTGGCTGTCCTTCCAGGTGTGCCCTAATATGTATGAGAACGCGTGATCTCTTAACAGCAATAGTTATAGACTGGTGCAAATTGTCGTTAACCCCAATCGTTATAATCCAAGCTGACACGCCAGAGCGTGTATCTTCTGAATTATTAAAACAAAAGTATTGCTTAAAACTGAATTATTAAGTCAAAAAAGACATGTAAACTACGCAAAAATAAACGTAGACTTATCTGAGATTCTTGGGTGTGTGTGTGAGAGAGAGAGAGAGACAGAGAGAGAGACAGAGAGAGAGAGAGAGAGAGAAAGGGAGTAAAGAGTTTGTGTGTTGATGGATGTACCTCTGTTGTAAACTGCAGGGTAAACGAGGTATGTTGTCCATCACAACCGGGGGCTCATATGCTGCTTTCTGTGACTCTGGCATGAACGGAGACATGAAGGTCTTACTGTGGCCCCTACAGGTGAGTAGTAGTAGTAGTAGTAGTAGTAGTAGTAGCAGTAGTAGTAGCAGTAGTAGTAGCAGCAGCAGCAGCAGCAGCAGCAGCAGCAGCAGCAGCAGCAGCAGCAGCAGTAGTAGTAGTAGTAGTAGTAGTAGTAGTAGTAGTAGTAGTAGTAGTAGTAGTAGTTGTTTAAGACTATCAGTTGTCCGACTTCCATTTTTGTGGAAGCCGATGTGACTGAGTGGGTCACATGGCCGACTTTGTGTGCTGGCGATTACATGCCTGACTCTGAGGGTGTGGATTCGAATTCCGGATGGGGCTTAAGCCAACAAAAAAATCTAGAATCTGTACTTTACTGAGAAAGAGTCATCCCAAACATAACGCGTGTTACAAAATATTTCTGTTGCAGAACGGTATGCTAAGGTTTGTGGGGTTTGATGTCCTGGCCCCACAAATACACTATGCTCCTGCGCATGTCAGTGACGATGACCGGAAGCAGTGGCTGGACGACTGGGGCAAACGTCTGAATAACATATTCGAGGAACCGTCTCTCAAGTTTGTGGACTTTTCCAACTTTACAAATACGAAGCTGTCAGACAAATATCTAGAAGGCGAATCTTCGAAAAAGTATGGCCCAACCATAGGCCAGAACCTCGGCAAACCATTGTCACCGACAGCAATGTTGAAACCTTAGAGAAGACCACAAACAGTAGCGTAAATTTAGGAGCGAACGGAGGTATTTTTGAAAATCAAACCATATTTCGTCATCATGATGTTCCTAACATGGCCGAATGCGATAAGTCAATGATCAGCTGTTTTCGTCAAAGGGACGAAGTCTGTTCTCAATTCTGTTCTATTCAATATCCATGTCGAAAATCTATCTTTATTGTATCCTGCAATAAATGCTAGTGATGCGAGTGCTTGTTTTGTATTATTGCAAATACGTGTACATTTGTTCAACAAGTAACGGGAAAATTCAATGAATTGTGTGAAACCCATTTTCTGGTGTCGTGCCGGTGGAGTAGTCTAAAGAATAAAGCGTTGGCTCGCCATGCCAAAGACACTGGTTCGATTCCCCACATGGGTACTACATGTGAAGCCTATATGTGGTGTTCCCCGCCGTGATATTGCTGAAATAGTGCTAAAATGGCGTAAAACCCTACTCACTCACTCACTTAATACTTTTTCTCTTTAATGAGGTTCGATTACTCACAGACCTCCGCCATATAGCTGGAATACTGTTATGTGCGGCGTTAAACAGCAAACCAGCCAGCCTTAACTGCGTAGATAGACGTTCGTTCTGTTGATCAATGGCTGATCTGGTCTAGGCTTGATTATTTACAGACCTCTACGCCTTAAAGCTGGGGGTATTTCTGAGTGCGGCCTTAAACAACAACCAAACCATTTAGTAAACCCATGCATAGCCCCGGGATTCTGAATGACAAAAGCAAAAACGACCTTCCTATTTGACCAATGTTACATACTCACCATTCTTACTTAAAGACACTGTCATTAGCGCCCTAAACTGTATGGAATTCACAACCACTAACCGATGTGATCACTGCAAAGCTTTATAAACACCTTTTTAAACAACCTTTGGGGCGGTGAGGTAGCCTGATGGTTAAAACGTTCGCTCGTGACGCCGAAGACCGGGTTCGACTCAACACATGGGTACAATGTGTGAACAGATAAATGTTACTTTACCCTCGTAAAGCTTCACACGGAAGATCAAAAGAAAACAATGATAGATCTTTCTCTTATTTTTGAGACAAAAGGTATGAACATTGTTCCAGAGTTTTTGTTCTGATGTTTTCTGCGTAGAAATGAATGATTTACCATGAACCGATTTCGAGTTGGGTTGTGATTCATCGGTATCATTTTGATCAAACCATACTATAGTAACTAAATTAACCTTTCTGCCTTCGAAGTTTTCATCATGAGAATGTTTATCAAGTAGTTTTATAGTCATTACATAACAGATATCAGAAGCAACTAATTTATTTGTGCATTATATAGATGGAAAGTTCCTACCACCCGTGAAGGTCCGGGGTAGAATAGATCTTCAGCATCTCATGCTTGCCACAAAATGCGACTATACTTGTCGTAAGAGGCAACTAACGGGATCGGATGGTCTGGCTCGCTGACTTGGTTGACACATGTCATCGATTCCCACTTGCACAGATCGATGCTCATGCTGTTGATCACTCGATTGTCTGGTCCAGACTCAATTATTTACAGAGGGTGGTCAAAAGAGAAATTAATATGGATGAGACTGTGAGACAGTCTGTGGGTGACCTGGCTTATTTAGACCCCGGCAGTATACTTAACATTTTGTGTACACAGTGTAGATGCGCGTCGTGAACGTTGAGTCTTGCATGTTATCAACACAGTCATGTACGGGTACATTTGCACAGACGATGACTCTGCAAATTGTTGACGAGATAAACTGTGTCTCACAACCTAGAGGCAGTCCCTGGAAAACGGCTCATGTGAGTACGTGTACTGCTCATTGTAAAATAGTTGGTAGCAGCAGCAGCAATAGTAGTTGAGGTTTTCTATGTGTTCTCTTCCCAGTGAGAATTGAGAATTAGTTACATTCCTGCATATGTTTCACACCTGGGTTTGTCTCGTTAGGAACAGCACAGGCGTGGAGCTGAAATTACGTAATCACAGCGTACGTGAGATTCGAGCCGCCTACGATCTCTATAAACGAGGTATAGGTGTTCGTAGAAATAATTATAGAAGTACATTGTGCAGTAGTACTAACGGCAGCAGTAGCAGTAATAGTAATTAAAGTGGTATTAGTAGTAGTAGTAGTAGTAGTAGTAGCAGCAGCAGCACTAGTACTAGCAGCAACAGTAGTAATGTAGTAGTAGTAGTAGTAGCAGCAGCAGCAGGAGCAGCAGCAGTAGTAGTGATTACTACGGAATGCATAATTATAGTTTTATTAGAAATAGTGGCAGCAGTTCAAATAGTGGTTGTCGTTGTTGTAGTTGGAACATGCACTGTTTATCACGTAAGCGACCTGATGAGATATTGTGGCCTGACTCGCTATCGATAACTTGGCTGATGGCATATCAAGCTTGGCTGTTCACAACATTTATCACTAAATGTTTAGACAGGCACGTGCACAAGCTGTCGCCAAAGAAGGCACTGATTCGCCAGGAAAGCAATAGATGACTTCTAACCTTGGGCAGTACTAGTTGGGTCAGTTCTAACATGCCCGAATGTTTTGAACATGTTAAAAACTTCCGACGTACATTCGAATTGCAATCTAAGCATTCTGAATACATTCGAGGAAAAATAGAAAACACAAACCACTTTCAAATCCTGTCAGAATGTCTCGAATGCGCCTCGAATGCATCTCGAATGAGTCAAAGTAAAGTTGGAATATAGCTCGAATGTTCCTCGAATGTTCCTCGAATGTTCCTCGAATGTTCCTCGACTACACCTGGAATACAGTCAGAACGTCCTGAATGCTCTTCAAATCGCCCATGACGTCCCCAGAACGCCACCGAATCGCGCAGAAACGTGTCCACCTTCACTGAAACGTCTGATAGCATTTTGGACTCTTGTAAAGCTTGAAAAAATCGTTTATTCTGACATTCCCCTCCAAGTGCAGTTCGGATTTTGGAAATATTTTTTCTGGCTGATTCTCAGTGATTCATGTTCATTTGATATGTGTGTGAAGGGGTCGTTAGCATGGCAGAGAGGGCTAGGCAGTAGGGAAAATGTGGTTCAGGGTCAGTGAGACAGACTACCGGGCGAGGGAAAACTAATTTACCCGAAACCCTCAGTGAGGGTACATACCCCAATAGCCAAGATACCCGTAAGATTTCTGACACTGTGTAATGGTTGTGTATGTGAAACGGCACGTAATGTCAGACTGGCTGTCCTCTTGATTATGACCCACTTCTGACTTACCCAAACTTGACGAATGTTCTACAAAACACCGGCGCATGGCACAGTCCATTGCATTATACGGGGGTGATTTGCTACGAGTGGCGCAGTGTTTTGCATTGCCGAAAGACTTATATAATTTCAATACGTGGGTGATTCAGCTAGACTGAAGGTCTCTTTGAACAATTTTGCCAGTCTTCTCACTGAGTATGAACGTCTACAGCACTTCGTGAACAATGTGTTGAAACATTTTAGCAAAGGAAGAAAGCAATGTTTTTTGTTCACCAAGTGATCACCAAATGAACCTTCCTTTTTCGGAAATACTTTTGCAACTTAATCTAATTTTACATCGCTTTAATCACTCTCTCGGCAATTACACTGATTATAGGATTTACACACTTGACCTGTTCTTAAACAGACACAGGCGTGAGCATTGAAACGTCATGAACAATTGCTGACGTCATCTTCAAAGACAATGCACTCACATCATTGTTATGGGCCTCTTCGGAAAATGTTTTCAGCTTTCTTGAGAATCCACATGTACCTTCTCAAAGACTTTCTGACCCGTTAAAATCCTAGTTTGAACCTTGTAAAATGTGACAAATGGGATCCAGAGGTAAGGCTCGCCGACTCCCAATTCCAATTGCGAGGATGGGTGCTAAGGTTGTTAATCATTGTCACGTGAGTACGTGTACTGTTTATTGTAAAATAGATGTGATTACTATGGAATGCATAATTATAGTGTTAATGGAAATAGTAGCAGCAGTACAAATAGCTAGTGACTGTCGTTGTTGTAGTTGGTACATGCACTGTTTATCACGTAGGCGACTTGGTGAGATAGTGTGTTCTGGCTCGCTATCAATAACTTGGCTGATAGCATAAAATTATCAAACTTGGCTGTACACAACATTTATCACTAAATGTCCAGACACGCACGTGCACAAGCTGTCGCCAAAGAAGGCACTGATTCGCCAGGGAAGCAATAGATGACTTCTAACCTTGGGCAGTACTGCAACCACACTATGTTGGCGTCACGAATGGCCAAAATGCAAGGACAATCCTAGATTCGCCCTGTTTATGATTCTGCATTTCTCAGAACCATACAAAAAATCCGTAGATATCATCAATATGAAAAACGTCCATTACATTGCCCCTCAATCTCACATGAAGCAGACGAACGGTGATGGGAAGGGAATATTCTTCAAGGTGGTTGTAAAAACCTACGACTCTCATATATATAACATTGCCCTTTCCTCCCTATTAATAACTTGTTCTTCAAAGCGGCCGTAAGCTTTGTAATAAACCTAAAATACCCACATGGTCTCTCTACAGCCAAAGAATTCTGATATCGTCCTACAATGGCCAAGAACCTGATCCAGTCGTTCGAGTCGGGCCGCGTCTACAGCAAGCAGCAAAAGAACGTGCTGATTGTGTACGCCCATCACGAACCCAAGTCCTTTAATGGCGCCCTCTTGCGGAAGGCAGTGGAGACTCTGGAAGCAGACGGCCACAGTGTAGAAGTGTCAGACCTGTACGCCATGCACTTTGACCCAGTATGTGGAAGGACGGACATCGTCGGTCAGTATCGTGTAAACCCATCCACCCATGCTTGTCGTAAGACGCGATGAACCACATCGGGTACTTAGGCACGGTGACTTCGTTGAGATACGCCATTGTAGCATTGTAAATGCGTAGACTGATGCTCATGTTGTCCATAAATGGACTGGCGTGTCCAGACACGTGTTAGAATGGGTCTTTCGTAACGTATGCTTGTCTTAAGAGGTGACAAAGGGGATCGGGTGGTCAGGCCCGCTGACTTGCTCATCGTATCCTAGATTTATGCTTATGCTTTTGATCACTGGACTGTCTGGTCCAGACTCAACTATTTACCATATAGCTGGAATATTGCTAGGTGAGGTGTTGAACAACAAAACAACCAGAATATCGCATGATGATAATATATATGTTTCAAACTTGTCGGGGATTCGGGATAGGACTAATAAATGTCCAGCAATAAAATATGATTAATATTTAACCATCTTTACGGCTTAGGCCCGTTTGGGAAGGGTGCACCAGAAATTAGCCTCACATGTCGAACCAATGTCCATATAAGTAACGAACCCGGGCCTTTGTCATGACGAGTAAACGCCTTAATCACGAAGTCACCTAACCTTTCCAGACCACTAAAATAGACACTTCGGGGTCTTTCCATTATTTGCTTACAGACATCATTTTGCTGGACATTGCTCAATGCGGCGTTCAACGAAAATAAACGAAAACCAAGAGTAATAGTGCATGTGATAATCTTCGTTGGTTGTAATGAGGACTACTGAATCTCTGGGGCAGTTGAGTAGTGTTACATTTGCTGGACATGGGGTTTATGTGAGGGTTCCAAACGCTATCTCCAAGCTGGTCAACTACAAGGATGTGTCCATAACACTGTTTAACACTTATATACACAACCAAGAGACTGAAGGAAAGCCTAATACCTACATACATTGCAGGTAGCCTCAGGGAGGAAGGTTTCTTCAAATATCAAATGGAAACGAAATCAGCCTGGGAAAATGGCACCTTATCCGATGATATAAAAGTGGAAATGGAGAAACTGAAACGAGCTGATCTTGTGATCTTCCAATTTCCTTTATACTGGTTCACTGTCCCCGCCATCCTGAAGGGCTGGATTGACCGAGTCTACGTCATGGGTTTCGCCTACGGAATGGGGAAATTGTATAGTGATGGACCTTTGAAGGTGAGAGATTCTATATATTTTGTTTAATGGATGACTGGTTGTATGCACAAAGTGTACTTCTAGAATTATATTATGGCAATTTTATAGTGTGTATGTGCTTGCGTTCGTGTGCGTCCGTCTCTCTCTCTCTCTCTCTCTCTCTCTCTCTCTCTTTCTCTCTGTGTGTGTGTGTGTGTGACTGCTTGTACTGTCATGACAGAACGAACCTGGCAGTCCCGTTTTCCCCTGAGCCCTAAGCGATATTTAAACCATTATCTATTACATGTGTGTATGAATGAATGAATGAATGAATGAATATTGCCTGGCGTCGTATCAGATTCGACTACCAGATATGGACTGATCAATATGAGAGTGTCTGATCTCAATAGCAATGGTTATAGGTTGCAAGGAACATCTTCATTGTGCAAAGTGTCGTTAACTGTAAGCTGACAGTTCCAGTACGTGTTTTTCGAATAAAAACCTATCTCATAAAAGACATGTAAACTACACAGAATCGATTTATTACTTATTCCAGACTGTAAGGAGGCAAAGGGGCTTCGTGAATGCATTTCTGTTGACCATTGCAGGGTAAACGAGGCATGTTGTCCTTCACAACCGGAGGTCCAGGTGCTGCCTACTGTGACGCTGGCATGAACGGAGACATGAACGTCCTACTGTGGCCCCTACAGGTGGGTGGTAGTAGTAGTAGTAGTAGTAGTAGTAGTAGTAGTAGTAGTAGTAGTATGATGATGATGATGATGTTTTACAGAACAAAGATACTATGCAGCAAAAAGGGCTCGTGTGATCCTGCCACAGTCAGGCTGGTAAGATCCATCATTAGCTCACTACCTCAGGGCGCTTGCTTTCTCTACACGCAAACCAGTCAGCGAATTGATCTTCTACCAAACCACACTTCTATCAGGAAACGCTGCCTAGTCGAACCCAACAAAAACTTTCCAGAGAATATGAAGGCTCCCCAACACTGAAGCCTTCTGCATTACCCAGATTGTCAGAAGGGCTGTGCTCCCGGTGGAGAACCCGGGCACTCTCCTGATCTGCGGCAAACGATCAGGAGGTCCCAAACCAAGGACACCGAGAACAATGGGGAGCCAACGACAGTGTACATGGGATGCAAGCGAGACATGTCACAGACGATATCCGCATACTAAGCATGCTTTTCCTGAACCTTGCCAATCACATTGCTGTCAAAGGGGACAGAAAAGTCATTGATGTAAATAAATTCACTTGACTTTATCAAAAAGTAAAAGATCAGGCTTAATGTCTGAAATTCTTCTGAGGCTGTATATGGGCCTATTCCACAGAAGTTTAAAAGTATCTTTTGCCATAACACCCTGGACGTGTTCAGGGTCGTATCATGGTTGGACCTCGGAGTCAAAGTCACAGGCATGCCGAAGCAGCGAACCATGCCATCACGTCTTTTAAAATATGCTGTTTATGTCTAGGACGGGCGTCTGCTGACAATGTGTTGGACAGTCTCTGAAAATTCATCACACAGTTTCATGTCAGTGGGAAGTGACTGGCCCTTCATTGTAGTGTGTTATATGTGACCACATTCTAAATGGTTTTGTGTATTCAAAGTTTTGGGCCGTTGGATAATGTCATTTTACACTTAACAGAGGCGTACACAAAGTCAGGGGTCTAGACTACCACTTGTCCAACTTCCATTTTTTGTGGAAGCCGATGTGACGGAGTGCTATAGATGGCTGAATGTGGTTGCTGGCGATTCTATGCTTGACTCTGAGTGTATGGGTTCGAATCCCAGATGGGATTCAATCCGACAAAAATTCTGTACTTTACTGAGTGTAATCCCAAACATAACGTGTGCTACAAATATTTCTGTTGCAGAACGGTATGCTAAGGTTTGTGGGGTTTGATGTCCTGGCCCCACAAATATATTATGCTCCTGCGCATGTCAGTGACGATGACCGGAAGCAGTGGCTGGATGACTGGGGCAAACGTCTCAATAACATATTCGAGGAACCGTCTCTCAAGTTTGTGGACTTTTCCAACTTTACAAATACGAAGCTTTCAGACAAATATGTAGAAGGCGAATCTTCGAAACAGTATGCCCCAACCATAGGCCAGAACCTCGGGAAACTGTTCTCACCGACAGGAATGTTGAAACCTTAGAGGAGACCACATGCAGTGGCGTAATTGCAGACGCCATAATTGGGATGGAAGCTTATTTACAAATCGGAGCATTTATCCTCACGTAATAATGTTTCTAACATGGTCGAATATTTTAAGAAGAATGTGACTACGATCAGTTGTTGCAATCAAAAGACAGAAGTTTATTCCCACTTCTAACACTTGCCCATTTCGAAAATCTGTATTTGATTGACTGCTTTACCCTGCAATAAATGCGAATGGCACGAGAGCTGGTTGAGCTGGCTATTTTAAGAATAATATGACTACGATCAGTTATTTGCTATCAAAAGCAAGATGTTTATTCCCACTTCTAACACTTGCCCATTTCGAAAATCTGTATTTGATTATCTGTTTCGCCCTTCAATAAATGCGAATGGCACGAGAGCTGGTTGTGCATTACTGTAAGTAAATGCAACTTTGTTGCTTGAAGAAAGAGATCAACAGGCACCAAAAACATCATCCCATTGTTCACTGATTATTTCCCCCACATGTCAGGGTGAGTGAATGCGTGAGTGCGTGAGTGAGTGAGTAAGTTGGTTTTTACGCCGTTTTAGCAATTTCCAGCAATATCACAGCAAATAATATTTGAGAAATAATAATGAGTACTCTTGAAAAAAGTTGAAATCTATAAAGCCTTGATACCTTTAATCTAAACATGCTATTGACATAGCTCGGTAATCTTCCACAACACAGCATGACCTTTTGTCTGTAACGAGTAGCAACTTATGTTATCAAACCAAACGAAATGTCATATAACCTCTCTCCCCTTTGTGTCCGGTTAGTTGGGAGTGGGGCATAAAAAGACGAAGTCGGCTTGGTCAGGAGATTGATGATACTGTCTTATGTGAGTGAGTCAAGATTTAACGTCACATCGGTAATACTTCGGCCATATCGTGACTAGCCTTCCTATATCATGTCATGTCTCCATTCTATTTGGATAACGAAAATCGAACACGTTGGTTGTCATGCCTTCGACGTGAGCCATCATGCTTAAAAATAAGTGTGTCGTGTTTCTGGACCCTAATATGTGGCAATTATATCTTATGCGTATCTTTGATTGAAGAGTATAAACGCACCCGCACACGCACACGCACACGCAAACGCACACGGCAAACACCAACGCACGCAAAACACACACGCACCTAGCGTTACAACTCCTGCATATTAATTCTTCCAAATCTCACTGTTTGTTTAACAGAGGGCACACACGCCTTGAACATGTTCGGTACAGTGCCTTGTCTCTAAATCGAGATTGAATTTTACGGTCGCTTTAATTAGCATATCCCTTCCTTCACCTTTTAGCCTTCCGTGGACCAACACATTTACTAATATTAGTAATTGTCGAACTCTTTTACATGACACCTACTTCGTAATAAAAGGTTCGTCTAAGTCTGAAATAAATAAATAATAACCCAACCATGTTTCAATAATATACATAACATAATATACATTATGCATGCTTTTTACCATTTCGATTGCACCTTTTCAAAATTTGGGAATGAAAATATAACACTGATAAAAGTATTCACGCGCAGTGAAGACATTTCTGGGATTCGAATATCATTTTACAACATATTTCATTCTACTCCGATTACAGCAAACACTCATATATGTTTAACAATATCTGTATTTCTAATATTAACCAAACGAGGGGTAATTAAACCTCAGTGACTAGATCGGAACTGGTTCCTTCAGAAGCGCTCATCCAATCTCTAACGTCACCCATTGTAGTTTCCATGAAAGCGGTAAACTCATGATAAGTAGACTTGGTCTCAGTATTATTTGCGCCAAATATTTGTAGATATGACTAAATGAAACAGCACCAAGGTTATCCTACAACAAGCGTAGGTTGTCTCGCATTACATGCATGGGTTGTCGCTCTTTACAGGAAGCATAGGCTGTAGCCCTTTAAAATTCAGCATAGATTGTCGCCCCGCACAAGCATAGGATACTGCCCCTTAGAACAAGCATAGACTGTTATTCCTTGAAATCTAGCGTACGTTGCCATCCGTTTCAAGAAGCATATACTTTCGCCCCAGCGTAGGTTCTCGCCTCCTAGAACAAACACAGACTGTCGTCCCTAGAAATCTAGCGTAGCTTGCCATCCCTTTCCAGAAGCACAGACTTCCGCTCCTAGAAATCTATCAGAGTTTTCTGTCTCTTGTCAGAAGCACAGACTTCCGTCCCTAGAAATCCAGCTCAAGTTGCCGCTCATTACAAAGAGCTTTACAAGCAGCAATATTTTTACCTTTTTTACATTTTGTGTGAGTGCACTTGTGTGTGATAAGGTCATCTTTGAGAAGACTAGAGTCCTTCATAGGCTTGACAAATTGTTATTATTAACGTTGTAATAAAGGCAATAATATCTTTTCAGAAGCTTGCTCTGATAGAGTAAAAACGCTTAAATCCAAAATCACTCTTCTTGACACAACTGATGCTTTTCAGCAAAAATATTATTAAAGCTGTGCCAGTCAAACAAATTACTCCCCTTCCATGGAAGTTATATTCTCCGATTGACCGAATCAAAGTAAATAGGCGAATTTCAAAGGGAACGTCTACAATAGTTAGAAAAGGTCTCAAGTACCAGTTGAACATATCGTAATCCGAGACACATTAACAAATCAGAAAAACAGTCATTCAAATTACAGTTTTTCAGGAAATTGGCGCCAGGTGTATTACATTTCGTACCTATTATGATTTTGGTTCCTTACCATATCCTGCTCAACAAAGTGGTAAACAGCCAAGACCTGCATGACTACGGGATTTCCTCCCACTGATATGCAGTGGAACGTATCCGAGTACTCTTGACGTCGGTCCTTGTCTTTCTAGGCCGTTCCTAACTGTCCATGAGTTCTAGTATTCTTGGCGTCGGTCTTGTCATGAATTCTTTGTCTTTCTTGGGCCGTTCTTAACTGTCCATGAATTCTGGTTCTTAGCTTCGATATTGTCATGAATTCTTTGTCTTTCTGAGCCCTTTACCTGCCCATGCACTGATTGTGGTATATCACGGAAGCTGACCAGTCGTGACCTCACACCAGCCTTCAGGTGACTCATGACAATCTGGTGTCGGAAGTTCTTATCAATGTTGTTACTGGTTATCGCTAATTACGTTGGTAGATACCCGTATTTGCTGATACTATCGTCCTCATTGGAGTTATGACCTTATACACGGGTCAACAACTGTCCAATTTCTTTTGATGGTCAAAGATTGTCCACCTGTTCACACAGACTCTATCCTTACAGTAATGTTGTAGCTATGGTATGATTTTCACGATAAAAAATGAACTACTTAACCTCGCAGATTGTAATGAAATGATCCATTGAAACTCCCAGAAGCATCGAAACAGTAATAAATTGTTTTTGCGGACTCATAAATGTATATTAGGAAAATAATTTAGATATCATTGTGACTGAAAGGTTTATAATTAACGTTCACAATATTTCACAGAACATGTATGTCATATTTACACAAACAAGAAGGGCAATGCCGAGAGTGGATAGCAGGCTAATACAGGGACAGAAATCCATGCTGAGGATAAAATCAAAATATACTTGTCGTTAGAGGCAACTAACGAGATCGGATGGTCTGGCTCGCTGACTTGGTTGACACATGTCATCGGTTCCCACTTGCACAGATCGATGCTCATGCTGTTTATCACTGAGATTGTCTGGTCCAGACTCAATTATTTACAGAAGATGGTCAAAGAGAAAGTGATAATGTCGAGACTGTGAGACAGTCTGTGGGTGACCTTGGTTGATCTAGACCCCGACAGTATACTTAACATTTTGTGTACACAGTTTAGATCTGCGTCGTGAACGTTTGAGCCTTACATGTTATCAACTCAGTCATGCACTGGGACATCCGCGCTGTAATACAGAGTTTGCACAAACGATGATTGTGCAAATTATTGACAAGATAAACCGTGTCTCACAACCTAGAGGCAGTCCCTGGAATACGACTCACGTGAGTACGTGTACTGCTCATT
Source organism: Haliotis asinina (assembly GCF_037392515.1). Classification (NCBI taxonomy): domain Eukaryota; kingdom Metazoa; phylum Mollusca; class Gastropoda; order Lepetellida; family Haliotidae; genus Haliotis; species Haliotis asinina. Next base: position 84,995,126 of record NC_090281.1, read on the forward strand.
GTTAAATAGATGTGATTACTATGGAATGCATAATTATAGTGTTAATGGAAATAGTGGCAGCAGTACAAACAGCTAGTGGTTGTCGTTGTTGTAGTTGGTACATGCACTGTTTATCACGTAAGCGACTTGGTGAGATAGTGTGGTCTGGCTCGTTATCGATAACTTGGCTGATAGCATATCAAACGTGGCTGTTCACGACATTTATCACTAAGTGTCCAGACACGCACGTGCACAAGCTGTCGCCAAAAAAGGCACTGATTCGCCAGGGAAGCAATAGATGACTTCTAACCTTAGACAGTACTGCAACCACACTATGTTGGCGTCACGAATGGCCAAAATGCAAGGACAATCCTAGATTCGCCCTGTTTATGATTCTGCATTTCTCAGAACCATACAAAAAAATCCGTAGATATCATCAATATGAAAAACGTTCATTACAATGCCCCACAATCTCACATGAAGCAGACGAACGGTGATGGGAAGGGAATATTCTTCAAGGTGGTTGTAAAAACCTACGACTCTCATATATATAACATTGCCCTTTCCTCCCTATTAATAACTTGTTCTTCAAAGCGGCCGTAAGCTTTGTAATAAACCTAAAATACCCACATGGTCTCTCTACAGCCAAAGAATTCTGATATCGTCCTACAATGGCCAAGAACCTGATCCAGTCGTTCGAGTCGGGCCGCGTCTACAGCAAGCAGCAAAAGAACGTGCTGATTGTGTACGCCCATCACGAACCCAAGTCCTTTAATGGCGCCCTCTTGCGGAAGGCAGTGGAGACTCTGGAAGCAGACGGCCACAGTGTAGAAGTGTCAGACCTGTACGCCATGCACTTTGACCCAGTATGTGGAAGGACGGACATCGTCGGTCAGTATCGTGTAAACCCATCCACCCATGCTTGTCGTAAGACGCGATGAACCACATCGGGTGCTTAGGCACGGTGACTTCGTTGAGATACGCCATTGTAGCATTGTAAATGCGTAGACTGATGCTCATGTTGTCCATAAATGGACTGGCGTGTCCAGACACGTGTTAGAATGGGTCTTGTCTTAAAAGGTGACAAACGGGATCGGGTGGTCAGGCCCGCTGACTTGCTCATCGTATCCTAGATTTATGCTTATGCTTTTGATCACTGGATTGTCTGGTCCAGACTCAACTATTTACCATATAGCTGGAATATTGCTAGGTGAGGTGTTGAACAACAAAACAACCAGAATATCGCATGGTGATAATATATATGTTTCAAACTTGTCGGGGATTCGGGATAGGACTAATAAATGTCCAGCAATAAAATGTGATTAATATTTAACCATCTTTACGGCTTAGGCCCGTTTGGGAAGGGTGCACCAGAAATTAGCCTCACATGTCGAACCTATGTCCATATAAGTAACGAACCCGGGCCTTTGTCATGACGAGTAAACGCCTTAATCACGAAGCCACCTTACCTTTCCAGACCACTAAAATAGACACTTCAGGGTCTTTTGGAGAAGTTAAAATAAAACAAAATCAAAATCGTACAATCCACAGTCCTTCGTGATAGAACATGTCCATAAACGTGTATGTATTTTCATTGTTGAATGCCTTACAAAACACAATGGAATGGATGGTCTCTAATACGTATTTGGTAATATCAATATTTACCAAACCATTCCCTCCCGATCTCTTTAGTTTCACTCACGACAAGTATAGCCAGGCTATTACAGTAACGCTTAGTCTGTAAATATAGATAAGTTTGATAGTAACAAACAAACCCACTTTAATGGAAAGGAAGCCCCAGGGAGACCAGAGATTCAGAACCTTCAAGCTGAGGACATCTAGACTTGCTTAGAGCTTCACACTTGAGGAGGAATGTTGTCGGTATGAAAATTTCTTGAGATTAATGGAACTTCGAACTACATTCTAAAACTTCTTACTGCACTCCGAATGTATTCCAACTATTTGTATGCCAACTAGTTGCGTCAGTTCTAACATGAACATGTTAAAAACGTCCGACGTACATTCGAATTGCAATCTAAGCATTCTGAATACATTCGAGGAAAAATAGAAAACACAAACCACTTTCAAATCCTGTCAGAATGTCTCGAATGCGCCTCGAATGCATCTCGAACGAGTCAAACTAAAGCTGGAATATAGCTCGAATATTCTCCGAATACACCTGAAATACAGCCAGAACGTCCTGAATGCTCTTCAAATCGCCCATGACGTCCCCAGAACGCCGTCGAATCGCACAAAAACGTGCCCACCTTCACTGAAACGTCTGATAGCATTTTGGACTCTTGTAAAGCTTAATTGTTTTCAGCTTTCATGAGAATTCACATGCGCCTTCGCGTCTCAAAGACTTTCTGGCCTGTTAAAATCCTAGTTTGAACCTTGTAAAATGTGACAAAAGGGATCCAGAGGTAAGGCTCGCCGACTCCCAATTCCAACTGCGTGCATGGGTCACTGTTATTTGCTTACAGACATCATTGTTGATGTTCAACGAAAATAAAAGAAAACCAAATGTTATACTGTATGTGATAATCTTTGTTGGTTGTAATGAGGACTATTCTGGGGCAGTTGAGTAGTGTTACATTTGCTGGACATGTGGTTTATGTGAGGGTTCCAAACGCTATCTCCAAGCTGGTCAACGACAAGGATGTGTCCATAACACTGTTTAACACTTATATACACAACCAAGAGACTGAAGGAAAGCCTAATACCTACATACATTGCAGGTAGCCTCAGGGAGGAAGGTTTCTTCAAATATCAAATGGAAACGAAATCAGCCTGGGAAAATGGCACCTTATCCGATGATATAAAAGTGGAAATGGAGAAACTGAAACGAGCTGATCTTGTGATCTTCAATTTCCTTTATACTGGTTCACTGTCCCCGCCATCCTGAAGGGCTGGATTGACCGAGTCTACGTCATGGGTTTCGCCTACGGAATGGGGAAATTGTATAGCGATGGACCTTTGAAGGTGAGAGATTCTATATATTTTGTTTAATGGATGACTGGTTGTATGCACAAAGTGTACTTCTAGAATTATATTATGGCAATTTTATAGCGAGAGGTGTGTATGTGCTTGCGTTCGTGTGCGTGCGTGCGTCTCTCTCTCTCCCTCTCTCTCTGAAGTGTGTGTGTGTGTGTGTGTGTGTGTGTGTGTGTGTGTGTGTGTGTGTGTGTGTGTGTGTGTGTGTGTGTGTGTGACTGCTTGTACTGTCGTGACAGAACGAAACTGGCGGTCCCGTTTTCCCCTAAGCCCTAAGCGATATTTAAGCCATTATCTATTACTTGTGTGTATGAATAAATGAATGAATGAATGAATGGATATTGCCTGGCTTTGTATCAGCACCCGGTGGTCGAATCTGACTTTGCGTTCTCTGCCAGATGTGGACTGATCAATATGAGAGTGTCTGATCTCAATAGCAATGGTTATAGGTTAAAGGGAACATCCTCATTGTCCAAAGTGCCATTAACCCTGTCCAAAAGCCCTAAGCGATATTTAAACCATTATCTATTACTTGTGTGCATGAATGAATGAATGAATATTGCCTGGCGTCGTATCAGATTCGACTACCAGATATGGACTGATCAATATGAGAGTGTCTGATCTCAATAGCAATGGTTATAGGTTGCAGGGAACATCTTCATTGTAGTGTCGTTAACTGTAAGCTGACAGTTCCAGTACGTGTTTTTCGAATAAAAACCTATCTCATAAAAGACATGTAAACTACACAGAATCGATTTATTACTTATTCCAGACTGTAAGGAGGCAAAGGGGCTTCGTGAATGCATTTCTGTTGACCATTGCAGGGTAAACGAGGCATGTTGTCCTTCACAACCGGAGGTCCAGGTGCTGCCTACTGTGACGCTGGCATGAACGGAGACATGAACGTCCTACTGTGGCCCCTACAGGTGAGTAGTAGTAGTAGTAGTAGTAGTAGTAGTAGTAGTAGTAGTAGTAGTAGTAGTAGTAGTAGTAGTAGTAGTAGTAGTAGTAGTAGTAGTAGTAGTAGTAGCGAATGGAACTCCTACCAAACCACACTCCTATCAGGAAACGCTGCCTAGTCGAACCCAACTTTCCAGAGAATATGAAGGCTCCCCAACACTGAAGCCTTCTGCATTACCCAGATTGTCAGGAGGGCTGTGCTCCCGGTTGAGAACTCGGGTTCTCTCCCGATCTGCGGCAAACGATCAGGAGGTCCCAAACCAAGGACACCGAGAACAATGGGGAGCCAACGACAGTGTACATGGGATGCAAGCGAGACATGTCACAGACGATATCCGCATACTAAGCATGCTTTTCCTGAATCTTGATATGAATAAATTCACTTGACTTTATCAAAAAGTAAAAGATCAGGCCTGTTGTCTGGAATTCTTCTGAGGCTGTATATGGGTCTATTCCACAAACGTTTAAAAGTATCTTTTTTCCATAACGCCCTAGACGTGTTCAGGGTCGTATCATGATTGGACCTCGGAGTCAAAGTCACAGGCATGCTGAAGCAGCGAACCATGCCATCACGTCTTTTAAAATATGCTGTTTATGTCTAGGACGGGCGTGTACTGACAAGGTGTTGGACAGTCTCTGAAAATTCATTACACAGTCGACATTTCATTTCAGTGGGAAGTGACTGGCCCTTAGTTGTAGTGTGTTATATGTGACCACATTCTAAATGGTTATGTGTATTCAAAGTTTTTGGCCGTTGGATAATGTCATTTAACACAAAGTCCGGAGTCTAGACTACCAGTTGTCCAACTTCCATTTTTGTGGAAGCCGATGTGACTAAGTAGTTTAGATGACTAACTGTGTTTGCTGGCGATTACATGCCTGACTCTGAGGGTATGGGTTCGAATCCCGGAGAAAGTGAAATCCCAAACATAACGTGTGCTACAAAAATTTCTGTTGCAGAACGGCATGCTAAGGTTTGTTGGGTTTGATGTCCTGGCCCCACAAATATACTATGCTCCTGCGCATGTCAGTGACGATGACCGGAAGCAGTGGCTGGATGACTGGGGCAAACGTCTGAATAACATATTCGAGGAACCGTCTCTCAAGTTTGTGGACTTTTCCAACTTTACAAATACGAAGCTGTCAGACAAATATGTAGAAGGCGAATCTTCCAAACAGTATGCCCCAACCATAGGCCAGAACCTCGGGAAACTGTTCTCACCGACAGGAATGTTGAAACCTTAGAGGAGACCACATGCAGTGGCGTAAATGCAGACACCATAATTGGAATGGAAGCTTATTTAAAAATCGGACCATTTATCCTCACGTAATAATGTTTCTAACATGGTCGAATATTTTAAGAATAATGTGACTACGATCAGTTGTTGCTATCAAAAGAAAGACTTTTATTCCCAATTCTAACACTTGCCCATTTCGAAAATCTGTTTTTGATTACCTGTTTTACCCTGCAATAAATGCGAATGGCACGAGAGCTGGTTGAGCTGGCTATTTTAAGAATAATTTGACTACGATCAGTTGTTGCTGTCAAAAGAAAGATGTTTATTCCCAATTCTAACACTTGCCCATTTCGAAAATCTGTATTTGATTATCTGTTTGCCTTGCAATAAATGCGAATGGCACGAGAGCTGGTTGTGCATTATTGCAAGTAAATGCAACTTTGTTGTTTGAAGAAAGAGAGCAACAGCCACCAGAAACATCATCTCATTGTTCACTGATTACTCTGGCCTCATGTCACAGTTAGTTAATGCGTGAGTGAGTAAGTTGGTTTTTCCGCCGTTTTATCAATATTCCAGCAATATCACGGCAAATAATATTTGAGAAATAATAATGAGTACTCTTGAAAAAAGTCCAAATCTATAAAGCCTTGATACCTTTAATCTAAACATGCTATTGACATAGCTCGGTAATCTTCCACAACACAGCATGACCTTTTGTCGGTAACGAGTAGCAACTTATGTTATCAAACCAAACGAAGTGTCATATAATCTCTCTCCCCTTTGTGTCCGGTTAGTTGGGAGTGGGGCATAAAAAGACGGCTTGTTCAGGAGATTGATCTCACTATCGTATGTGAGTGAGTTAATATTTAACGTCACATCGGCAATACTTCGGCCATATCGTGACGAGCCATCTTATATCATGTCATGTCTCCATTCTGTTTGGGTCAAGAAAATCTAACGTGTTGGTTGTCATACCTTCGACGTGAGCCATCATGCTTAAAAATAAGTGTGTCGTGTTTCTGGACCCTAGTATGCGAAAGAAGTTCTGTGGTAATTATATCTTAAGCGTATCTTTGATTGGAGAGTATAAACGCACACGCATACGCACACGGCAAACACGAACGCACGTAAAATGCACACGCACTTAGTGTTATAACTGCTGCATATTAATTCTTCCAAATCGCACTGTTTGTTCAGCAGAGGGCATACACGCCTTGACCATGTTCAGTACAGTGCCTTGTCTGTAAATCGATCACGGGTAAGAGATTGAATTTTATGGTCGGTTTAATTAGAATATTCTTTCCTTCACCTTTTAGTCTTCCGTGGACCAACACATTTACTAATTTTATTAGTTGTCGAACTCTTTTACATGACAACACTGTAATCAAAGGTTCGTCAAATATTATGCATGCTTTTGCCATGTCGACTGCACCTTTTCCAAATTTGGGACTGAAAAGAAAACACTGATAAAGGTATTCACGCGCAGTGAAGATCTTTCTGAGATTCGAATATCATTTTACAACGTATTTCATTCTACTCCGATTACAGCAAACACTCGTATATGTTTAACAATATCTGTATCAGCATCTCTAATATTAACCAAACGAGGGGTAATTAAACCTCAGTGACTAGATCGGAACTAGTTCCTTCAGAAGCGCTCATCCAATCTCCAACGTCACCCATTGTAGTTTCCATGAAAGCGATAAACTCATGATAAGTACACTTAGTCTCAGTATTATTTACTTTACTTTTTACTCTACTGAGTCTCAGTGCAGGAGTATACAGAGACTACGTTTACTTAGACTTGAGATAAACTACAACACGCTTTAGCTAGTTTTTGTAGTAAGTTGTATCTCATTTATGCATGTTTTACTGGGCCAAAACATTAACTTGTGAATTGATTCTTTCAAAGGTAGTATTTCTCTTTGTTGCTCCTCGAACTCAGCAACTCGCGATCTGGACCTGAAAATCCAGTGATTGGCGCCATATACTTATAGATATGACTGAATGAAACAACACCAAGGTTATCCTTCAACAAGCGTAGGTTGTCTCCCATTACATGCATAGGTTGTCGCCCTTTACAGGAAGCATAGGTTGTCGCCCCTAGAAATCCAGCATAGGTTGTCACCCTTTACAGGAAGCATAGGTTGTCGCCCCTAGAAATCCAGCATAGGGTTGTCGCCCTTTCAAGCATAGGATACTGTCCCTTAGAACAAGGATAGACTGTTATTCCTTGAAATCTAGCATGCGTTGTCATACGTTTCAAGAAGCATAGACTGTCGCCCCCAGCGTAGGTTGTCGCCTCTTAAAACAAACATAGACGCTCCTAGAAATCTAGCACAGCTTTTCAACACTTTCAAGAAGCATAGACTGTTGCCCCTAGAAACCCAGCGTAGGTTGTCGCCTCTAGAAATCTAGCGTAGCTTCCCATCCCTTTCCAGAAGCACAGACTTCCGCTCCTGGAAATCTATCTAGTTTTCTGTCTCTTGTCAGAAGCATAGACGGTCGTCCCGAGAAATCCAGCTCAGCTCATTATTAAGCCCTTTACAAGCAGCAATAGTTTTACCTGTATACATTTTGTGTGAGTGAATTTGTGTGTGATAAGGCCATCTTTGAGAAGACTAGAGTCCTTCATAGGCTTCCATGGAAGTTATATTCTCCGATTGACCGAATCAAAGTAAATAGACGAATTTCAAAGGGAACGTCTACAATAGTTAGAAAAGGTCTCAAGTACCAGTTGAACATATCGTAATCCGAGACACATTAACAAATCAGAAAAACAGTCATTCAAATTAGTGTTTTTCAGGGAATTGGTGTCAGGCGTATCGACATAACAGGCCTACAAACCTGTTACTTGCATCTGTTAAAGCGTACATCTGTTACAATTTTCATCTGTTACAGCTGTTGCAGATATCTACGTTGTGGTGTTGTCTGACAGTCTGTATTTCATCACCGCATGTACAAATTTCAATTTCAAATTTTCAACGAGAGCAGATATTTATGCGATTTGGTGTTGGTTCAGGTATTACGTTGGTTCGTATTACATTTCGTACCTATTATGATTTTGGTTCCTTACCATATCCTGCTCAACAAAATGGTAAACAGCCAAGACCTGCATGACTACGGGATTTCCTCCCACGTGAAGCTGATATGCAGTGGAACGTATCCGAGTACTCTTGACGTCGGTCCTTGTCTTTCTTTGTCGTTCCTAACTGCCCATGAGTTCTAGTATTCTTGGCGTCGGTCTTGTCATGAATTATTTGTCTTTCTTGGGCCCTTCTTAACTGTCCATGAATTCTGGTTCTTAGCTTCAGTATTGTCATGAATTCTTTGTCTTTCTGAGCCCCTTACCTGCCCCGTGGTGCTCGCGTTAACTGATTGTGGTATATCCGGGAAGTTGACCAGTCGTGACCTCACACCAGCCTTCAGGTGACTCATGACAATCTGGTGTCGGAAGTTCTTATCAATGTTGTTACTGGTTATCGCTAATTACGTTGGTAGATACCAGTATCTGCTGATACTACCGTCCTCATTGGAGTTATGACCTTTTACACGGGTCAACAACTGTCCAATTCGTTTGATGGTCAAAGATTGTCCACCTGTTTACACAGACTCTATCCTTACAGTAATGCCGGGCAATGCCGAGAGTGGATAGCGGGTTGGTACAGGGACAGAAACCCATGCTGGGGATAAAATCAGTCAAGTGATTAGGCTAGGTGATCTGGTTGAACTGCCTAGATCTGACAAAGTAGTGATCAACATCATGAACATCAAGACCCGTGAAGGTTCCGGGGTAGAATAATGCTTCAGCAACCCGTGTTTGTCATAAAAGGCGACTAATTTTATAAGCCTGGCGACCAACGGGAACGGGTGGTCAGGCTCGCTGACTTGGTTGACACGTCATCAGTTCCCACTTGCGCAGATCGATGTTCGTGCTATTGATCACTGGATTGTCTGTCTGGTCCAGACCCTATTATTTACAGACCGTCGCCAAATTACTGAGTGCGGCGTAAAACTAAACTCAATCTGTCACTCAAAGAAACATACTCATCCAACGTTAGATGGTATAAACACGAATCAGTTCACACACCTATTGTACGAGTGTTGAAACGTGTCGTCTTGTGTAACAGATTTAGTTCAAATGTAACTCTGTTCAACCTGCGTAAAACATGTCCGCGTTATGTGACGTGTAAATAAAAACCATGAGCGAACGTACACACTGCTCGAAGTATACTTCCCAGGGAGTTGATACTAGAGACTGGAATAACACAGACCAGGGAGCGAACAAAATTCGAATTTGATCAGGTAAAGTATTTACGTAAGTGTGGAATATATGCATTATGTGAGTGAATGAGTTTGGTTTTACGTCGTCTTTAGCAATATCACGGTGGGGGACACCAGAAATGGGCGTCACACTGTGTTATGCAGTACAATAATAGGAACAATGTTAACTCAGGAAGGATAACTTGTTGTTTAGTGCTAAACGCAATATTTATATTTTACTCTTTAACTTCTAGAACGCATGTCACAGAGCTGATTTTTAACTGGTTTAGAACGCAACACCTGGTAAAACAATTACCATTTTGTCTGTATTTACCCGCTCCATTGCCGCTGCGCAATACAAGCATGTCGATAACATAATTAAACTTGACTTACAGATAAGACAACAAGACTCGAATACATTATGTTAAACACTGACGCATCAGTTCGTGGAGCGTGACATTAAACATGTGGCACGTGTCATATACATAAAACTCTGTTAATCTCAGATTTACGTCACCATAGCAAGGAACTGGCATTCATCCAAAACAGACATAACAAGATTATGTCATAAAACCGTATTACACGCCTGTGCTGGTATAATCCCACTCACCAGCGGTAAGTGCATGGGGATCCCCGTATTAGTCACAACATGGATTTCCGAGTCTAAAAATAGAACAATGATTCAGCCTCGAAGACTCTAAAACAGCACAGTCGTCATGTTTGCACAGTGGGGCTGTTTACTACACCGACGTCTTTAATGTTGAACACACCGCTGTAGAGGATTACTCAATGTTTTGTTGCGTGTAATGCAAGTATTTAGCACTGCTCTGTCTTAGGCGCCAGGGTTTGCAATTCGTCGGCCAGTTATCAAGTTGACCCGTCGGATCGACTACAACCTGTGACGTCATAGTGTTGATAACAGTTTAAACTGCACCTGACATATTTTACTGCAGGTCGTCGTTTTGTTGTCTTCATTGGATTGTATTAATTGCTGTGATACACATTTTAAAAACGGTCTTTGTTGATTGTCAGTGAAGCATAACAAGTTATTTGTGTGCACTTTGAATTGGAGCGATTGACGACGTTAAAGTCGGCGTCTGTCACCTGCCGAGTATATCAGCTGATAAGATTCACCAGCATATAAAACGCAACAACTCAAACGGATTGAGTCCCAAAGAGGGACACCCCACGCATCCCAAGGAGGGATAGGTCTGCCGACATGCCAACCGGCGAAGGCGACCTCAAAAGCACTAAACTAACGAACGAACGGATTGCATCTAAACGTGAAATAACACACGTTTTATAAGACAACCCGTGACAGTTATCATTAAGCTGAAGATGAACAAGGTTGTGTGTACTGTTTCGATCGTAGTGTTTATATTGACAAACTTCCTTGTCGAAGGATACAAGCTTGAGAGCAGACATAAACGACAAAATGATGGTAAGTATTTTGTTATCATTTATGTAGGTGTATTGCCATATCGCATCACGTGAAGCTCATGTAATTCGTGTTTCGCCCTCCCTGATGTTACCCCTACTTGTTTTGCTTCGCCGAGCGTGATGATATTTACTCTGCATGTTTGTTTCCGTGTCGTGTGGTTACTGTTTCCAGACTATTGTCACAACCTTGGAAATGTCTGCCGAGGCTTTATTTGTAAACCCGGGCATGTTTTACTTCTTCCTTTATGAACATAAAAATGTTTCGTGTCGAAAGTAAGTTATGAATATCGTGAATTGAGTCCTAATTAGTTTCTGTATATTTTTACGTATCGTAAACGAATGTAACAAAGGTGAATCGCATAACTAGGGGATAGCCTTTGTTCAAAGTCATAGTAAAATCCGATAAATGGGGCACCCTCCTAATACAAAAGAAATGCTATTCTTTATAAAAAATTCAAGATGCAAACGACGTATTCTATACTAAGTGTGGCATGATGTACCTAAGATTAACTGGTGACCACATATTGAATGTGTTTCATAGTCCCTGGATTATAATTTCATGATGAAATCTTGGTTGGGACAATTCGTTTCGTAATCTAGAGAAAAATATATATTGTTTTCTCAGTTTCGTTGAAACACGGAACAACAAACTCTTTAGCAAAGAGTCTTAACATAATACTGCATTTTGCCCTTGAGGGTGTTTGCTCATTTCCTGTGTAAGATTTGTAATTTCTTTGTTTAAATGACATGACGTCATCTCTTGTTCATGACCCTCTTACTCAGCGCAATCAATAGCATGCCTCTCATTGTCGAAACATTTGAAAAAATCTATAGGATGCCGAGTGTGTTGTTGTGACTACCTACATGCAAACTACCCTGTAGAACAATTATGACTAACTCTACAAATCAACGCTTATACGAAATAATGTATATACAGTGATTTTAAAACTAAACGGGATGTACAGAAATCACATATCTGTTTACATCGGCCTTTATGAAACCATCCCTAAATATAGCCATAACTGTACAATGTATCTCCTTGTTGGCACGTTACCTAATGGTAGTTGAGGTCAGGACGACCTTTCCATGCTCCTAAAAGACAATTTAACACTATTTATAGAATCACCACTGGGCACATTTGAAAACAGATTCATAAAAAATGCTGTACAAAATGTAAATATGAGTCGCTCCGTTTCGAGACAAGCATGCACGCTAGTTTCGACCTTGATCTTTCAATGCATGAGTGAGTGGGCTTTAAAGGCTCCATGACACTAGTTGTCTGCTGAATAATAGGGGAATGCCAGTGACTCATTGTTGTCGATAATAGGCCATCAAGCTGGGAAACCACAACTTGTAAAGGGACGCAACTCCAGCAGTTATTCGTGGCGTTGCACGCAGTATCCCGCGACAGAGTGAATTGCGTTCGACACAGTATTTTAGTTACATCGTTTTTAGTAGGGAGGGAATCACGAAGTGATGTAAGTCTTGTGATAACAGCGGGATAAAACTGAGATTCGATTCCACAATCTTTCCGGCATAGACGCAGCTCAACACAGCCAACTCCACGCGAAAAAACAACAACGGACAACAGAATTTGTGCTTCGATGATAAGCCCCTACTTTTGTTTTGTTGTTTCAGTATCCCAGCTGTATTACTGCAATGTGTGCTCCAGACAATCCCGTGATTGATATTTTGAGCAGTGATCCACCCTGTGTGGGTACAATGACACCCAGTCAAACAAGTCAACGAGTCTCAGTTGGCCGCCCAATGCGACCAGCGTGGAGATTTAATTGAAGGCTACCATACGTGCCAAAATAATTCAGGTTACTCAACTCAGTTCAGTTCACCTAGGTCACCTATCACAACCAGCATGGAGATTTCTAGTATACGTTCCTGGACGTTTGAGATGAACATTTGACTAGCCTTTGCATGTATTTATGCCCAGATAGGACAGGATATCCTTACCTATTTGGCGAACATCTTGTATTATCGCTATACATGTATTAGGGCATGCTCTGTTATCGTTCTAACCTGGCATCACGCGCACACTCAGAGCGTGTATACATCACAACCGCCACCTTTCTATGTGGGTTTTCAGCAACCGCAATATCGGCAACATCTACACACGAACAATGGGGCTAACTTCGGGTTTAAAGCGTTAGTCTGTCACACCGAAGAGATTCGGGATTCCCCACGAGGGTACAGTAAGTGATGCCCATTTCTGGTGTCCCCCGACGTGCTATTGCTAAAAGCGTCGTAAAACAAAACTCACCCAGTGCACCGTAGTGGATGCCACACGTCCACATAATCGTTACCTGTGTAGTTCGATATAGGTAATGCATTGTACCCAGGCTAAAGGTCTCACGACACCAATTACCAGCCTATATTTACCTCAGTTAACAATAGAGATACAATAGATCTGCACCTACATGTACCTAACAGCCCGTTGAAAGGTCGCTCACAATAGAACTCATTAGCACGACTAAACAAGCTTAAGTCATACAATCTGTAAACGAACACTATACGGTAGTATGGGTGTAGTTTACAGTGACCGTGTGCACGAAACGACTGTAGTGTCAGTCTCTACTTTAGTTCCAAAGTTTTCATGGGCGTTTGGTTAGCACAGTGGATATGGTGTTCTCTCGTCACACCAATTCCCAATATTTCTGGTGCCCCCGTCATTCAAACGTTTTATGCAGTTGGTCCCCAAATTCCTCTGTGAAAGGTGACACGCATTTCAAGCAATAAACGCAGTTGGAGCAGTGAACCAAACAATGGGTAACTTAATCCGTTTCGGCTATTGTTTGTGTTCCCAATGAACTTGCGTTTACCTGCTGAACGTAAGACCGCCGCACCGTGCTGCTTGGTGTTTGTTGCAGTGACCGAGTTGAAACTAACTATTGCATGATTGGCTCTCCATTAAATATTGAGGACGGCACTGACGTTAGGGAAACAGGGGAAATAGGGAAACGTGGCCAGTGGGAAATATGTCATTGGGATGCTTTGGGAAACAGGGAGCCGTTCTTCAAAGCGGTCTTGGCCCTAAGGCGATCTCAACTCCTCTACATCACTGCCGTAGCGCTATGAACGCCTTGTGACATGGGGTCATTAACATTCCAAGGCTGGAGAAACAATATTGTGACGATAGCAGAGAGCGTTTGGGAAATAGTTTTATGACAGCGAGGAAATTGTACTAACGACAGAGACAAGGAATTCACCGATAGGCTAGAGGAAGAGAATATTGTGGTGCTTGAGACAGATCACTGATAGGCCGGGGGAAGATATTATTGTGACGCTATAGATAGATCACTGATAGGTTGGAGAATATTGTGGTGCTTGAGACAGATCACTGATAGGCAAGGGGAAGAGAATATTGTGACGCTATAGATAGATCACTGATAGGTTGGAGAATATTGTGGTGCTTGAGACAGATCACTGATAGGCAAGGGGAAGAGAATATTGTGACGGTATAGACAGATCACTGATAGGCTGGAGAACATCGTCATGCTTGAGACTGATCACTGATAGGCCAGAGGAAGAGAATATTCTGATTAGAGCCACATCATTGATAGACTGGAGGAAGAGAATACTGTGATGCTTGAGATAGATCATTGATAGGCCAGAGGAAGAGAGTATTGTGACGGTATAGACAGATCATTGATAGAGAATATTGCGACGCAAGAGGACGAGAATATTGTGACGCTTAAGACAGAACAATATCAAAATAGTGTTATCTACATTTGTATGTGTTTACACAGGAGCCCCGCGATCATTGTCAAGTTATTCTTAATTGCTCAAGTGGTGTCTCTAATCTTGATATACCAAACCAGGGATACTCTACAACATATATAGGCTCCCTGACGAAACCAAACTCTGAATTTCGTAATGTCTTGAGCCTAGTGCGCATAATACTAGATTTCCCGCCGAGGACTTGATTCCCGACAGGGGTGCATTATGCTTGGGTGCGCACCAAAAAATACGGAGGGTGCTACCGCCGAATTGGTGAACTCTTCGCACACCACGAGATGAGTCAGACAATTGTTATCATTGGAATATGTCCAAGCTGAATCCCCTTGTCAATATATTACGAACCCGGCAGTCTTGAAATAGCTTTGTTTACAGGCTAGAGAGATAACCCCTCTGCCCCCTAACACCCCCCGCCCCCACCCACAGGAAGCGTTATCCGGTCAGAGAGAACGCCAGTGTTGTAAAGCATGTTTTGCAATGCAAGAGCGACCGCCCACCTTACCTGGGAAATGACAAAGCGTTGTTGGTAGTTTACCTATCATACATACCTAGTGAGAATGACACATTGTTGTGTTATGTGGAGTATATCAGTTTGATAACTGATCACGGGGTGTGGACCTGACGCGTTTAGATGTATCTATTTGTGGGAAGTAGTGTAATCCATAAACGTCGAATTATTTGACATGACGGGTGTCACGTTCGACCTGTATGTCCAGCCTCGTCTCAGTTTACTGTATCACGAGACAACATATTGCTGTATACTGACCAACAAAAGAAAGTATACACCAGTTTTTAATATAGGTTAAAAATAAAGCCTACAAAAAATTGATTTACTGATTTACTCTGATGTGCTGCAGATTTTGATATTTATCTTAGTACATGTATTATGGGAACACATTGTTTTTCTGTAGCGTATTTATTTCAGACAGATGATAGTAATTCTGCGAGGGGATACTTTAGATGGGTATCATAGCACTGGACAACGTCGGTGTTTCGATGATTACCTTGTTACGATGATTATCTTGAGTCGAATAAGGAGGAAGAAGAAAGTTATTTTTTACAGTGTCACGCGTTGTAACATTTGCTAAAATAAAGGCATGTTAACAGCAATGTCCGGCCTACAGGCCTACGGAACACTTTGTACCGTATAGTTTATAACTAGACTGAAAGAATGTAAGACTCGAATTCATTCCCCTCAGCAATAACACCTCAATAATCGTAAGTGAAATCTTTTGTCCCTCAGGATTACTCCTTGGATGTTCATAGTACAACAATACAAGGTATGATAGTAGTAATATTCAATAATGGATCCTTGGTGAAGACGATATGTGTCCTGGTATTATCTCAGTACATACTCTTTGCTCTATCCCATGTGTTCACTGGTGTTTTTGCTTAGTTCCAGAAAGTAGTTCAGTATCCTCGAGTCAAGGAACGACCATGAACACCACCGTTACAGTTGCCACCAACAACGACTCCGGACGAATAGGTACGTGTCTATTTTCTAGTGCAACCAAACATAACTAAGATGTCCCATAGATGGGAAAACGTATCGATGGCATAAATCCGGATTTTGTTTGAATTAATGCTGTCAAAATGACCCATGATACATGATTCTCGATCCGGAATGGACCCTCGCCGTATGTAACTATATGATCCTCATCCAATTGTCGGGGCTGCGTGGTAGTCTCGTGATGACACTGAAGATCAGGGTTCGATTCCCCACATGGGTACTATGTGCGAAGACCATTTCTGGTGTCCTCCGCCGTGATGTTATTGTAATATACCTTAACTCACTCACTCACTCCTACAGTTGTCGCAAACGTTGCTGGAGACGTTCTCACCTGGATGGTGAGAAAAGGGGATCAGGTGGTTGGTGATTAACTAGACGACTTGCTGTTTTCTACAAGTCCAACACTCCCAACCCTACTATTGTGTTTGATATTCGGAATGAGGAAAGTGTTCCCTTCAAGACACAAACTTGCACACGTTGTGAAAGTGACAGTTCGAGCAGTGAGCAATATTTAGAACGAACGTATGTGGAACCTTCAGTAACTACGTCAAAGAACACCGAAGTAGTTAGAATTAACAAACGTCATGTTTTACAAAGAAGCAGATGTCCAAAACTATTTAGCTCATTTTCACTTTTATATACCTTTCAATGAACTTGAACGTAAGGTCCGTTACACAGCTAGTATACCTTATCAAATACGCCACAATTGGATAATCATTTCACAATTAATCCTGTGTGGATATTTTCTTTAGACCAGTCATTTGGAATGTTGCTCAATGCATCACCATGCAAGTAATTGTACGTAACAAATAATTATATTGGATTACACTTTCAAGTTACCTTTACCTGTTCACCCCTTCTACAGGTGTGCACTGGCACGGCGCCCATTTTAGATAGATATGGATACCTAAAGTTTTCAGAAGGTGGTCACATGTTCACAAGGTATATTCCACTTTCATCGAAAAATACAAATTCTATTACTATTTTTGGGACAAACAAAACACGCAACGCAAAGTTCTCGCTGTGCT
This sequence comes from Haliotis asinina, assembly GCF_037392515.1. Taxonomy (NCBI): domain Eukaryota; kingdom Metazoa; phylum Mollusca; class Gastropoda; order Lepetellida; family Haliotidae; genus Haliotis; species Haliotis asinina. The sequence continues at coordinate 85,012,285 of NC_090281.1, forward strand.
ATGTGTTTTTATAAATTTCTTTTCTGTGCAGATTGAGGTAGCTGCTTTCTCTAGCCACATATTACCTTTGGGATAGTGTCTCACTGGTAACCCCATCAGTAATACATCAGCATTTGTAACCATGTTTACATATATTGTATTGATGAACTCCGGATATATTTGTGTAAAGGAATAGAGAATAGAACAGTTATCCATTAAGAAAGTTGTAAGATTTAGGAACAAACTGTTCGATAAGTGCATGGCCCCCAAACAGGCTCCCCTCCCCGTCAATAATCAATTGAGCTAGTCACCGCCAGCCTGCACGATAACAAAGCCTGTCTTAATCGACAACTGCGTTCTATAACGTAGCTTATCTGCGTACAATATAAAGTAGGTCGTTATGCAAATCATAGCTAGTGCTAAAGCAATACTGCCTTTACCAGCATTCCCCACACAACCTGTGCCGTGCGGCAAACCTGCCAGACGTATTTATAAGAGAGAGTGAAGCGACAGCAACCCTTGCCCACTGACCTGTGACGTACGTCCCAGACAACCGCCAGTGACAACAGTGTCACCATTTCCCCACCAGCGTTACAACAAAGCGCACGCTCTTCTCTGGGCTACTGCAAGGATACGTTCTTTGTCTTGTCGTTTTAACGTTGAACCCGCATTTTCACAGTTTCAGAAGAAAAAAATGGAGGGTAATTATTTTTGAAGACTTTGTTTACGTGACGCTGTTATTAGTTTTATATCCAACTGAGCATTTGCCAACGGAGACCACGAGGATCGTGTACAGGAATACTGCGTCTTATTTAACTCAAGGTTGAGTTGTTTACATGTTGGTTTCTCACTTATTCGCTCATTTTGTTTATCTTTCAGGGCTTGTCGTGGGAGTTATTTTCGGAGTGCTGGCTGGAATCGCCGTATTCGCTATTATCGTCACTATCTGGATAAAAAATAAGAGGTAGGTTATAACTGCCTGACCCTTCTTTGTTGTTTCGGCGAGGTTCTGTATGCACGCATGCCACCTTTTGTGATAGATCACAAATTTATTTACCGAGAAAAGGGTCATGAATGCATTCACGCTTATGGGGAGTTGGTAGCAATGTGTCTAAATATATTTGTGTACCTTTTGACAACATCAACATATTCATGACCTTATATCTCTTGGTGGTTTGAATATACTGCGAAATTATCATTCTAGTACTGTTTAAACCCAGGTTATGTCTGACATTATGTGTATTTAGATGTACATATGAAACAGGTTTATTAAATAAAGGCTGGATTCATTCGTGCGTTGTATTTTAATCACGCACATACAAAAACATTAACTGAATATTAAGTATCATATACATATATAGATATATGGTGGTAGCAAGCCACAAGGAAACATTTTTTTGTGAGCGAAGTGGATATTTGAATTTCATCAGGTTTCAGTTTGGAGGTTTCTGTTTGCTTCTCGCTGATGACCCTGGCCTATGTGTATAATATCACTATATTCTCTAGCACCAATATCGAGCATCACTGAACAAACATCATTATATGTTCCCCTGCTTCATTGCTTATTCTAATTACATGTTTGTTTTAACAACGGGCCATCTCACTGAAATATTGTACACCACTGTATGACATGAACACATGAGGCGGAAACACTTGGGGCGGTCTCTTGTGATATTATTTGACTATATAATTTCAAATTATTTTAATAGATCCACACATCTTTAGGGGGAAAATTAATCGCAATTCTTTTAAATCAGGGACCGTGATTCGGAGTACGCCAGAGCGGCCAAAGTCCAGCGCAACTCTGCATTGAGTGCTGGCGTCTACAACGACCTTACAACGTCGTCCCCGATCGTGAAGGTGAACATGGACCAGCATAAGGAGAGCTCAGAGATGGAGAGTCTGAAGAAGGCCGAGGAGGAAGAATAGACATCAGGATGACTGAAGAATGAAGGGGAACCGATATTGCCAAAATCCGTCAAGAACAAGCCTCCAAAAACGAGTCCAGCATGATGTAATACGATTCTATATACCAACAAATATGTCAATCATGTTTTCACAATTTGGACAATTTTGGATACAAACACTGGACCTTGGAGGCTATTGTGTACAGACTTCGCTCAGGACGGTTTTGAAGCTGACAGTGCTAATGTACATATAGGTGTGTGGGAATACCGTCACAGTCGTCACTCGAGGTGCTATTACAATGTATTTCGGACCTAAACGTTTGGAAATAATCTTTACTCAACATTTCCAAAATATCCATGCCTTTCTTGGAGGTGTTCGTGATCAAACATCGACGGACATGACGCGACATAACTGCGTGCTCTGCCGCAGATACGGTGAATTCATCACGTGAGAATAGGCTGGGCTTGACTTTGTCTTACACAGATAAAGAAATTGAGAATGATTCAGTCAGCTCTATCTAATCACCAGGTCAAATTTCGTTTCATTATCCATACCCGATGAGTGCCTTGTTCGAGAACCTTCACCAAAAGGCCATCTTTATGCACAGACTGTTTCTAGTGGACTAGATCATCTAGCTTCATCCTTATAGACTTCACGTGTACACTTGCCATATCGCCACAGCTGTGATTTTATCAATACATCAAAATGTACAAAAAAACATTTCCCCGAAATCAACGTTAAACAATTGTTTAGATCTACAACTGTAACTTCACAACCTTCACATTCCAACCACACATTCCCATGTACATAGTTTTTCAATAAATTATTATTCCTATACTCTCTTGCTGAATCGTATTTTCAAGGATAGTACTTTTTCAATAAATTATTATTCCTATACTCTCTTGCTGAATCGTATTTTCAAGGATGTTTGAAAAGGTCGCTACAACAACGACCTCATGTGGTATTTTTCCTGATCGTGATGCGAGAAGTTCGGAACGTTTCACAAAGAAACTATACAAAATGTGCAAGCGGATATTGTTACAACAGCTGCGCTATATACCTAATACCTAATAAACAGCCCAGTGACGTTATACAAAGTCTCCCTGCGTGGCAAGCTGTTACCTTGACCTCCCTTGGTAAGATGGTAAATGTTATATTGCACAATGCCCGCTGCTAATGAAGCTGTTACCTAATACTAATTTCCTCCATAAGATATTGCATCAGGGTACTTTCGATTTGTAAAATTACGTTTGACAGTCACTTGGTTGATGGATGAACTCATTACACTCCGATTATGCACTTAAGGTTGCATTAATATTTGGCATTCTGGGGTTGTGCTCTGTTGGGCCACATTCTGCCCGGAGGTTATATAGAGGTACAGGCTTAAACATGCCAAGGGGACAGGAGTGTGGGGTCCGTGACGCATTGCCATCATGACAACGAGTTAAGAAACACACCCTCGATAAGTAATATTGTATCTCCGTTCATTGAAAGGGCTTGGTTAGTTGGTAAAGAGAGTAAATCTCCACAGTCACTGGACCGACTCTATAGGGGGGTCATTTAGTCACCATTCTCTCAGACTTGTTAAGTTATAACACACATAAGAGTCACGCAAGATTGATACAATCTGTTAGTGATACACCATGTTAGTAGGTTACTGATGAAATTAGTGTCTACATTCAAATCCAGACTAGTGAAATAGTTTGTGGGCTAGCAACTTCCATAGCTAGCCCGACTGGCTAGCAAAATTTGGAAACTATTTCGTACACAGGTTACATCAACTCATCCGTCTGAACATCTGACTTGACAACTGTAATATATGCTAACACGGCTATTGTACAGAAAGGCGCAATTTAATGCAAAGTGCAGGACTATAATGCAGTCATTTTCTAAATTATTCACAGCCGCCGTTGACAAATGGCCTATAGTCCGTATCTAACTACACAATGGCCAAGATGTCCATGGGAATAATGGAAATATTTGGAAGACTTGTGTCCATTGTAGAATAGTTTTTGTCCATTTCTCAAGGTTTCGTAATTGCCCATCTCTCACCAAAATATAACAATATGTACATATTATGTTACAGCACTCAGAAAAAAGTTCACAAACAATGTTGGATATTAATATCCTAATATGATACTGTCCTAATATTCTTTTTGCATTCGGAACACACCAGGGCATAAGAAATGTATATGGAATAGTTCACAAGCACATCTGTTGCATTCAAGTTTAACACTGGACACATACCGAACCCAGTCTAATCACTGTTGATCTGTGAATCTACGCTAGATACTGACATATTCCCAATATTTAACACTATCAGCATACTGAAACCTTTTCACAGGTTTGTGAGGAGATTCAACGGATATTCAGCTAGATCAGTTTGATGAAAGCCCGAGGTGACAGACTGTAGACGTTTACACTTTGTGGAACCCGCGAAACACCTTTGATCAAGGCGAAACTTGGATTTCAACTGGCAGTCATAGTTGAGAGACTAAACTTTGCTCAGCACATATACTGAGAATGAAGATCGGTGGGGTAGCCCAGCGGTCAAAGCGTTCGTTTGTCACGCCTAAGCCCGGGTTTGATTCCACACATTGGTACAATTTTCTGGCATCACACCCGCCCACCCCCACCTATTTTATTGCTAAAATGACGTAAAACCAGATCCACTCTTGAGACAAATGGACCGCCTATGCCTTTGTTTGAGTCAACTACAGTTTCGTAATTATCAAACAGTTCTGTCCTGAACATTACCGCAGCTTGCTGTACATTTGACAGGAAATAAATGATTGCTCAAGCTCTACAACAGTCCACCACTATCGTACATTCCTTCCGTATAGGTGACCAGACGTTGACCCCGACTGCCCGATATCAACGACGTCAGCATTAATCCCATCCACAGATATTACAATTCATTTGCTGCATGTACAGCGAATGATTACGTAACAAACAGGTTGTTTAAGCATTTAAACATTCACAAGCAGTGTCCCAGGGAAATTGCATTCGGCTTCATTCGTCAGGAGTGCGTGACATTTGGGAATAGCCGAATGGCTTTCTGATATGTACGATGACCATTCGTCACCACTCTTCCCTCTCCGTAACCTACCCGAAGTGTTGATCACGGTTTCGTTTGTTAGACTGATCCATGGTCTTTAAATATATACACTTTTCTTAGAAAAAAATAATTCCATTTAAAGTGAAGCGGAGCCCTTGTGAGATTCAAAACCTGAGCAAAACCTGGCCTACCAAAGAAAATGATCCCACAATAATGCAGAAATGCCCACATTAATCGTGGAAATAGCAACATAAACATAATACCTCGTTACTGAAACAGTAAAAACGGCAACTTTAAATCGCTAAATCTGGAGCAAAATATGAAAAAATCTGCATCTTCGATTTTGCGCATGCGCACACGAAAGAGGAAGTTTCGCCTGCTTGTATCCATAGTACAGTTTGAACAATAGTTACATTCACTTGCAAAATATTTCTGTTGCGTTATTTGCCATTTATCACCAGGAAACCTGTGTGTACACGTTTTTAGTTTTCTTTCCATTCATATGAAATGATTGATAGTTATTATTTCGATATATTCAAAATGCGGAACGTAAGGCGCATGCGCAGTAGAGAGTCGCTGATGTAAAAATGCTGCCGGTCTCAAAATTTTTCGCTGCCTCTTTCACGGTTTCAGTAGGAGGTATTATGTTTTTGTTGCTATTTCCAGGATTAATGTGGGTTCCTCTACGTTTTCTGCATTGTGGAAAAACTTTCTTTGGTAGGCCTAAAAATTAGATTTGCTCCATTTATAACATTAACGCTGCAGATAAATTATCGCTTGGAGGCAGAGAAAATATAGTCGTTCAGGGACTGTGAGACATACTGAAAGGCTTGTCGCCAAATGCATCTTCCGTAATCTATAAGAAACATCTGTGACCAACTCGTGTGTCATCGGAAACGTTACGGAAACGACCGAGTGTTGACAACTGATATGAAATGGGAGACCGCTCTGTCATACAGTGATAGGTAGACAGTAGTGAATGAGTGAGTGGGCGGGTGAGGTTAGTTTTACGCCGCACTCAGCAGTATTCCAGCTATTTGGCGGCGGTTTGTAAATAATCGAGTCTGGACAAGACAATCCAGTGATCAACAACATGAGCATTGATCTGCGCAATTGGGAATCGATGACGTGTCATCGAAGTCAGTGAGCCTGACCACCCGATCCAGTTAGTGGCCTCTTACGACAAGCACAGTCGCCTTTTATTCTACCCCGGGACCTTTACGGGTCTGACGGTGAATGATGTCTTTGCACCTTAACCCTCATAGTTATGGATTGGAATTTCAGTACACCATAATTCAAGATCATCTAGATGAAAGACAACTAGATGAAAGTAATGGGCTAATGTGACGTGGACAAACCGACTTAAAACCAATACAACAGATAAGTATGTATACACGTGTACGTGTTTCACATTTGCCTTGTCACAGGTCAAGGTCACCGTATTGGCCCGAGGCAGGCTGTACTGAAAAGTGGCCCGACATGACGGATGGGGATCGCTTACAAGGAAAACATGGCATTGTGACAACAGAAACTGTATGTTTAAAGTTCTACCAACCCAGATCAAGGAAAACTGAACTGTTATTAGAAAACAGGATCTGAACTCTCTGAGTGTGATTACAGGAGTCTACCCTCTTGATGCGATTGTCATGCATGAGTAATGACGCGTAACAACATTGGCCCGTTCAAATCTGATATTCGCCCTCGGGTGCTTCTCTTGTAGGGGCGATTTGAACGTATTAACGACGGTCAATTAATAATATATATGGCACGACTTTTAAATAAACATAATTCCTAAATTTGCCATGAGGAAAATGGCCAGGCATGCACGTTTGGTTTTGCACGTAATGTCAAGGTCACTCGAGGGCAGGACATGTGCAAGCGTCCTTAGAGGATGACCATGATATCCGCTGGGGTGTATGATCCTAAAAAGGCAACACATCGCAGCTACTGTATAGGATCTAGAAGTTGAGGAGAGCAGGAATGAGGACAATTTTATGGCTGTACAGCTACTTTATTCTGTACAGGCGACGTTTCGACATAGATTGTAAATTAGATTTAAGCACGATTCAAGCTCGACAATTTGACAGCAACATAAAAATCAATGGGAGGTAGGGTTTGGACCTTTGAATTTAACTTCTCGATGACCACAAGTGTCTGGGCATGGAGACAACTTGAAACAATTGAATTTGGTGTGTGATTTACAATGATCACAACGGGAACCACAACTATAACATGTGGCCCCTGGTGCCAAAGGTTCATCTTCACAAACATCACAGACAGATTGGTCTATGACAAAGTTAGGTTTATCGTTTAAACTTATTTGTATTCATGAAAATGAATAGGGTTTGGTGAACAAGCTTTACAACCTATATCAGCATTGCATCAGCATCAACATATAACACAACATGTAGTGAAGCATGCGGCGTCATAATATCATAATACCCAACGGTTTACGTGATAATAGGTATTCAAAACTGCCCAGACAAACGATCAAGTTTGATTTATGTTCCTGGTGTCTACACCAGATTGAGGGCAGTTGGCACATGGGGTATGATGTGTAGTCATCAGGTCCATATATGAACAAGGGGAAGGTAGATAACCTTCTACACAAGTAGAAACTTGATCTTGGGAACTTTCAAAATCAAACATAATGAACGTCTTGACCTTGTGTTTGTCATCCACAGGTATTACTGTATGATCGCAATTTATGATCCATGGGCTCTTACCACAAGGTTGACGCATGAAGTTGTCACAGTCATTTGACCATCTTTGTTCTGCCAAATGTTCGGAACTTTGACACCCTGAGGGCATCGTCAGTGGGTCTGACACTCTGTGGACCTTTTGGGTTGATTATGAGTCACAAAACACGATTCTGATCGGCCCTGCATGTGACGGTCAGGGCACGTCCTTGTTGTGTCACTGGTCTTACACGATGTCCTCTTACAGATCCTACATTGCCATATGTATGCTCGCGTTTGTTTTGGAATTGGGCGAGACAGTGGTAACAAAAATAACTTTGGATGAAAAAAAACAATGTTTGGGATGGCATGAAAATGATTGTTATTGATCAAGTATACGAGCAGTTGTTTTCTGTCATCATTGTGTCCTTCAGTGATGAATGTATTTCCTGACTCAACACTGATGACCGAAATTTGACATCATAGACAGCTTCAAATTTTGGAATATCTGTCAATTGCAGGCCGGTCCTTTATTACACCTGCTTCGTTGCGGAGGAGATGAGCAAAGAGTGTTGTATACACGTTTAATCTTTCATGCTTATTACAATGTGTGGGCATATCTTGTGTTCTAAAGCCAAATGTGTCACCTGAGTATTTTTCTTGTCACTGGTAGACATGACATACACTGATCAAAAGGATGGGTTTTGAGGAGATCCGCCCATTTGGATTTAGAGGTCATGTGACACTTTGCAAAAACGACTGCCAGAGCACAAGCGGTACAGAAGTGATCTTTCTTTATTTCCACAGTAGCACGTTTCAGCTTGACACTTTCAGACACTTTACTGATGTTATGGGGTTTTTTTTTACCTCCCTTAGCATTCCATACTTATGTCAAAGCGTCATGCAAGGCCAAATTGTGGTAAAGTTTCAACACATTTTCTACATGACTTAAACTGACATCTGCACAAAGTTCCTCCAGTGATCTTAGTGGGACCACAATGTGACTTCTAACTTGTCTTGGTGTAGTACTATCCGACCTAGGTCATGTTGCAAAGCCCCTCTGGCTTCTCTTAACACGTCATCAAACATGACATGTAAATGTCATGTAAATGTTTCAAATTTTGTCCTTTCCATTCATCATTAAATCTCAAATCTTACACTTTCTATGGCCGTGTGTTTTGCAAAAGTGTTTTGATTTCCAAGCCAGAATTCATTGGCAGGTTGAAACTGTTATTTCAAGCTGCTTGTTGACAGTTTGGGCGGTGCGAATGAATATTTGGTTCATTTTGGCTTAAATAGACTAGCTAGATACATATTATAATCAATATCCCCTTGAAACAGACCGTCCTGCATTAAATTGTCCAGGAACTAGAAAACTAAGGCACCAGTGCCTTATATTTTTCATTCTTACTGGGTCCTTCCCCTGATGTTGAAGATGTTTTCTCGGTGGTGTTGAATCCATTTCACTCAAAAGTCATCGGTGTCTGTTAGATTGATTGTTAATATCCATGTCCTTTGATAAATCCAAATTGTGTATCAACTGTTTAACTTGCAACTGAAACTATATTTCTTTCCCACACAGGGACTGTCTTGTCGTCCAGTGTAGTGGTTGATGGAAGACACTGTTGTGAAATGTGTTTGACCATGTTCTATAAAGAAAACATATAGTTAAAATAAATAATTCAAAATATTACATTTTTTAAAAGAAAAACATTACAAAAATATATATCTCACAAAAATACAAAAAATATATATATATCTTATGCTATATTTGAACCTTACATATAAATCATAATACACTTGTAAGGATTAAACTGCGTGAGTCATCTCTTTAGCTTTGCGTTGATAAGTTTATGCTAACTGAATTATTTGAATATGAAAACTTATGTAAGACTGCACGGCTTCAAAACGTGAAGGCATTCAGAGTTAAAATAATGCCATTGTCAACACGAGTAGCCTTACACTACAAGAAACAGAAGCAGTATATAACAACTTCGAAATAACCAGAGGACCAAACCGTAAACAATCCTGACAGCCACGTTCCTCCACCCCAAACCCGTTACACTACAACATTAAACTATATTTTTTCGAATCTAATATTTACAACAGATAAGTCCCTTATGACTGGTGCTGTGCTCGATTGGTGCCACCCACTGGATATGTGTATATTGTAACAGTCATCAAGGTGTTCTTGTGTTCTTGAAATAGGCACGATAACACCATCTCGGGTAGAATTTTTTATTACTGTTAACGACAAACTGATGACAAACTGACTCCCTGTAACAATGAATGGAATATTAGGAATACAACTCATCTCATATGTTGTCATATAAAAGCAACACTTTACATAATCATCATTCCCTTCCCACAGAGGTTGCTTGTCATATTCCTACGAACCTGTTCTAATACGGCCATATTTCGCGGTTCTCATGAAATCACCTCGCCGCAAAATAAATGGCAGCAGATTTACCTCTTTTTTTCTGTCCAAATAGAACACATGTTACACTGACTTATATTCAACTTGACAAAATGCAAGCAATGTGGAGAAACAAATATGACATGACTGAGTTCTGTCTAGAAGAAACATTTGAGTATCGCGCTCGGGAAGAGGTTCTAGTTTTCACGATGCATCCGGAAATTACCAAGATCTTGCGAACGATCACTTTTGAAACAAGGTCGCTGATTGCACTACTAAATCTGATTGCCTCCAATCTCGAGTCTTGAACACTCGCACCACGAAAGGGTCGTATTAGAACAGAGGTTACGTAAGATATGACAAGTAACCACTGTAGGAAGAGAATGCATAATCATAAGTGATACAAATATAAGCTTAGCATATCACGATCATTGCTGTTATACATGCAATAGGAATGTGGCATCGTCACGTGCATATTATACTCAGTTGGAATGTGTTTTATGCAATAAGGGTCATGTATACATGCATGTTTATATAGTCTGGTTCATAATTATTGAGAATTTTTCTTCTTACTTTGAGCTATCCTAACACCTCAACTGATTCACTGATACTTAAAACTAAGTAATGGTATAAGGGAGGTAACTCATCTTGGCCTACTGAGTATAGTACAATTAGAGTTACCTCCCCTGAACTTGTAGCAGACGTCATTTTCCTCAGCACTGTCAACAATGTCTGCTGAAGATAAAAGAAGGTTGATTTTTGAGTTGTGTAATCAAGGAATTGATGATGTAAATACATTGGCAGAGAGAACAGGAACTCCTCTTTCTACTGTGTATAGGATTAGGAAGAAGTTTAAAGAGGGAAAGGATTTGGGGCACCAGAAAGGAGCAGGGAGACCCAGAAAATTGGACTTCTCAGATCGCGTCCGGCTGGGAATTTTAGCGTCTAAAAAGCAAAGGGCAAGCATCTCCAACATCAGGTATGAAATGATAGAAAGGGGATCAACAGTTGTATCAAAATCTACAGTTAGAAGAAATTTGATTGATCTTGGATGGGAGAAAAAGACTGGAATTCCTTCTCCTCTCATGAAACAAGAACATAAAGACAGGCGTGTTGAGTGGTGTTTGGCACATGAAAACTTTGACTGGGAAAATGTGTTTTTTACTGATGAAAGCTCAATATGGGTATATCCCAATAATGTGAAAATATGGACAAAGTCTGCGTCAGCACCGTTGTATCGACGACCTAAATACAGCCCAAAGTTTCATGTATGGGGAGGGATATCCTTATTAGGAACGACCCCGCTGTGTGTGTTTGAGGGAAATCTGACAAGTCAACGCTACACTAACATATTAGATAATTTGCTCCTTCCAAGTGCACATGTGTTTTATGGAAATGACTGGATTTTGCAGCAAGATAATGATCCTAAACACACCGCAAAACATGCCAAGCAGTGGTTTCAGGAGAAAAATGTGACTGCATTACCATTTCCTGCATATAGTCCTGACTTAAATCCCATTGAGAACATTTGGGGGATGATGAAGGAATGTGTGAATCAAAAGGGGTTGACAAAAATTGAAGACATGAAGAGAGAAGTGGTCCGATACTGGGACAGCATAACTCACGAGACACTAACCTCTCTGATAGGAAGTATGCCTACCCGTCTTAGACTGTGCCGTGAAGCTCAAGGAGACTTGATAAAATATTAAATTGTTACCTACACAACATGAAAAGGTCAGTTCACTTTCACAATACATTCAATTTTATCTGATTTGTTCTCATTTAATAATATGAAATGCTTTAGCTATTCTCAATAATTTTGAACCATACTGTACTATATACTGTACAAACAGATAATCATATGTACCCTATGATTCCCATAGAGGGGGTTGTCCTGGCACGTGACTAATACACTTGTATCAAAATGTTCCTGATATAAAACATATCTAGCCAATCTAAAACAGTACTAATGTATATACACATCTAAATATTTCATCTAAACTATTATCAATTCAGTGATAAACAATACAAGTTACTACCAAATCAACACAACCACACACGATCAAATATGGTATCACACACGCGCACGCACGCACACACGCACACGCGCACGCACGCACGCACACACGCACGCACGTACACACGCACGCACGCACAGAGAGAGTATATGTGACATGTTGAAACATAATATTTATCTGACATAGATACTAGTATATTTACTATAGATTGTCTATAAATCAGTGATGACTGGTTCATATGTCTGAAATCAATACAATAAATGGTTATTAATCATTGTATTGCCTGAAACATACACATGACATTATTTTGAACATGTTAAAGTAAAACAGCTAAATGATGAAACCTAATCAGTATATACACAACTCTACCACGATGTTTATTTTATCTGTGTCGTACATGTACAGTATGGTTCAAAATTATTGAGAATAGCTAAAGCATTTCATATTATTAAACGAGAACAAATCAGATAAAACTGAATGTATTGTGAAAGTGAACTGACCTTTTCATGTTGTGTAGGTAACAATTTAATATCTTATCAAGTCTCCTTGAGCTTCACGGCACAGTCTAAGACGGGTAGGCATACTTCCTATCAGAGAGGTTAGTGTCTCGTGAGTTATGCTGTCCCAGTATCGGACCACTTCTCTCTTCATGTCTTTAATTTTTGTCAACCCCTTTTGATTCACACATTCCTTCATCATCCCCCAAATGTTCTCAATGGGATTTAAGTCAGGACTATATGCAGGAAATGGTAATGCAGTCACATTTTTCTCCTGAAACCACTGCTTGGCATGTTTTGCGGTGTGTTTAGGATCATTATCCTGCTGCAAATTCAGTCATTTCCATAAAACACATGTGCACTTGGAAGGAGAAAATTATCTAATATGTTAGTGTAGCGTTGACTTGTCAGATTTCCCTCAAACACACACAGCGGGGTCGTTCCTAATAAGGATATCCCTCCCCATACATGAAACTTTGGGCTGTATTTAGGTCGTCGATACAACAGTGCTGACGCAGACTTTGTCCATATTTTCACATTATTGGGATATACCCATATTGAGCTTTCATCAGTAAAAATCACATTTTTCCCAGTCAAAGTTTTCATGTGCCAAACACCACTCAACACGCCTGTCTTTATGTTCTTGTTTCATGAGAGGAGAAGGAATTCCAGTCTTTTTCTCCCATCTAAGATCAATCAAATTTCTTCTAACTGTAGATTTTGATACAACTGTTGATCCCCTTTCTATCATTTCATACCTGATGTTGGAGATGCTTGCCCTTTGCTTTTTAGACGCTAAAATTCCCAGCCGGACGCGATCTGAGAAGTCCAATTTTCTGGGTCTCCCTGCTCCTTTCTGGTGCCCCAAATCATTTCCCTCTTTAAAATTCTTCCTAATCCTATACACAGTAGAAAGAGGAGTTCCTGTTCTCTCTGCCAATGTGTTTACATCATCAATTCCTTGATTACACAACTCGAAAATCAACCTTCTTTTATCTTCAGCAGACATTGTTGACAGTGCTGAGGAAAATGACGTCTGCTACAAATTCAGGGGAGGTAACTCTAATTGTACTATACTCAGTAGGCCAAGATGAGTTACCTCCCTTATACCATTACTTAGTTTTAAGTATCAGTGAATCAGTTGAGGTGTTAGGATAGCTCAAAGTAAGAAGAAAAATTCTCAATAATTATGAACCAGACTATATATGGTATCAGCACGCAATGAATGACGAATCATGTATGTTAGTATTACGACTATGCGTAATAATGTATCATTACTTCTCCTGTGTGTATTGTATGTATGTATGTGTATGTGTGTATGTGTGCATGTATGTATGTGTGAATGTGTGTATGTGTGAATGTGTGCATGTGTGAATGTGTATGTATGTGTGCATGTATGTATGTGTGTGTATATGTGTGTATGTGTGTGTATGATCATGTATTATTACCTATCCTGTGTGTATATTGTATGTGTATTGTATGTGTGTATGTATTGTATGTATGATAATGTATTATTACCTGTCCTGTGTGTATTGTATATGTGTATTGTATGTGTGTATGTATTGTGTGTATTGTATGTATGATAATGTATTATTACCTGTCCTGTGTGTATTGTATATGTGTATTGTATGTGTGTATGTATTGTGTGTATTGTATGTATGATAATGTATTATTACCTGTCCTGTGTGTATTGTATATGTGTATTGTATGTGTGTATTGCATGTATTATCATTACGTTATTATCATAACGTTGTCAGTCCAATATTTTATGTGTAATAGGTAATGTTATTCGTGCTTTGAGTTACTCCAGTATTCTTGGTAATTATCACTATGTGTTGACCCGTGTATGGAATCATGTGTTTAGCATGAATTATGTGTGATGCATGTTATATTATTGCATTTTATGTTACAGGGTGTCGTTTACCTCACCTCAGCAGAGTGTTGGCAGTTTATGCCTACGTTGACCCTGCTATAATGAAACATTACTGGCTTATCTCATGAATCTACTTTAAATCCCACCCATTATGTTCTTGACCTGTTCAATGCACAAGATTCAGAATATCACATCGGAATATATAGAGACTCTCACCCAAGTGTCTACTGATATCAAATATATCAACACGAGTTGATAAAGTAACAAATAGCCGAGGCTTGCCGAGGATATGTTTACCTTTATCAACGAGTGTTGATATAATTGATATCAGTAGACACGAGAGTGAGATTCTATTTATCCAAAAACCATTCTTCATTAGTTTTCAATGCATAATGTACATCTCTGAACACAGCACTGGCATTAGATGTGCAGTGCAAATGTCATAGCATTGTGAAGTCATCAAGTTCATGACGTCATAGCATTGTCAGGACATTTTGCAAAATCTTCTGAGAAAGCGACATCTCCTCCTGTGGAACACAGTTTTGGATGATAAAGAATGATCCATCGCACAAACACTTGACATTTTATGTTGTTTTAAGTCATGAACACACTTCAAACAACGAGGACGTCTGCACATCATGCTCTCACATTAACAAAGACCATTAAAGTTTGGCGCCAATAGCCCAGACTTGAAACCGGTTCTGTAAAACTAGTTCGCAAACGGTTCTGAATCAAACCCGTTACAGGTCCAAAACGGTTTGAAGACCAAAACAGCTCATATTACAAGAACATACCTTTGTAAGAATACCTTACAAATTTAAATGATGGTTTCTATATGAATATCTTTATAGTAGATTTGTAGTTAATTAAATTGGTATGTTGTTATGATGTTTGATCTGTAATGAACCATAAATGTTCATTCACTGGGGTAAACCGCCCGTTACAGTATTCAGAGGGGTATGAGGGGGTTATGAATGTGTATTCTGTGGATTCAGTGAAATATGGTTGAAACTGGTACTATAAAATCAGGAATTGTACAGCTGTTTCATGTCAATCCAGCAATACATGAAGTAAGTGATTGAGTTTAGGTTTACACCGCACTCAGCAATATTTCAGTGATATGGCGGAGCTCTGTAAATACATGAGATGGGAGCGCACAATCCAGTGATCAACAGCATGAGCATCGACCTGTGCAATAAGGAACCAATGGCATTTGTCAACCGAAGCATCGAGTCTGACCACCCGGTCAGCAGGAACTGTACTAGTTGTAATATAAAAATCGAAAGTACTAAATCAAACTCTAATACACTGTGTTTGGTTTAATTTATCTTTAATTACATTACACTATCTTACCTTGATAACTTTCTGTAACATTCAACCTCTGTCAAACGAACCCCTGTCTGACAATCTCAAGGCGTGCTGCCTAATCAATGTACCGAAACAAACTAACTACAATTTCACTCCGATCCCCGCACGTGGCGAAAATGCACGCCTTTTTCATGCTCGAGCGCTCCGCGGAGTAAGGTGTTGTCAGGTGTGTTTTCGCGAACTGTTCGCAAGTACACAAACTGAAACGAAATAAACTGTCTGATAAACAAAACAATGAATTCTATGAATAAACCATGATGAACAATACATTTGTGTGGACAATCCTTTTGTCCACCACCCGATCCAATTATTCACCTCTTACTGAAGGTTTGAAAATGGGTATTGTTCATACACTAGTCTCGGTGTCCGCATACATCAGCTCCAAGTCCAAATGACAGTGAGGACCCTGTAGCTCAGTCACAATCTCAGGTCCCAACAATGTCATGGTTTGTATCTCTTCACATTCCTCAAATCTTTACAGAGAGGTGTAAGCTTGGTGGTCCTTGTCTAGGTATGGTGGACAACAATTCCCTGACAGGGTCAAAAGAGTTTTGTGGTTTTTCAGTAATGTCAGCCTTCATGAAGATAGTAAGGACTTCAAACTGTAACAGTTTGTCGACCACATCTTCTACACGCTATGTAGCTCTCAGTGATTCTTCCTTACTAAATCACGATGAACTGAATCCATTTCCTATCTTCGAGGTAAACAGCCAACAGAATCTGTAGAGTCATTGGGATGGCTTAAAAGTCGGACCAAGAAAAATCTGGCCAGGCCTGGCCACCGGGTATTGCTAAAAAAGGATTGCAGATTATTAAGACGAAACATGCACATTTGGGTAGATGCAATTTCTGCCTTCATAAATGTATGATCTGGTTGAAAATGTATAGTTAGCTGTAAAAAACAACAATGACAACATACTGAGAGCACCAGAGATAAGACGTAGTCTAGTTGTTAGAAGAAAAAATAAGTTGTTTAGCAATCTGTCATTAAACTATTAACACTGTTCACTGTTTGTTACGAAGGAGGAGTGCAGACAAAAAGACAGCAGGTGTTTGGGAAGCATGTGCACAAGTCCCGACAAAATTATTTATTCATTAACCTGTGCTGTGCTTTCTCCATCCTCACTGGTACACCTGGATTTAGTTAGATTAGAGTTAGATTGCAAGTCGTCGGTCCGCGTTTGAGCCAAGCGGACTACAGTAAGATAACACCCCCTTCATGTAAATATACCTAGTTTTATCTACCACCCGTTCCTGTCCCAACTTTGATCCTTGGCAGGGCAATATCCCATAAATTTTGTCAAATACTTGAAGCATTGGGTAGCTACGCAGTTACTCTTTCATGCTCCACGGCAAGGTGAGTAAGATTATTGTCGATTAATTCGCTGTGACCTAATGCCCATTTCCAGGTGATCCCTACAGGCTTAAATCGTGGAACCGATGCACTGTGTAGCTGCTGCTTGGATATATTTAGACTTGCATATTAATAAGCTGACTTAGACGACTGATGTGATTATCCAGTTCACTCTGCAGGACCCACTGCAGTCGTTTATGTTGACCAAATATAAAACCTCAACGTTCCAGAATAACCAGTTTCGATTATCCACTGCGATTCTGCTGACAAAAATGGACTCAAAATAAGATGAATTGATCACGGAATGACAGTGTTGACACTAGGTGTTCGTGTAAATGACAAGCTCGGGTGTTGGGAAGTCTAACTCGGTGTCTAGAGCAGGTAGGCCATGTTTTGAGAAATGGCTTATGCCTCGAGGCTAGTGACTGTGAAGTTACATTAATAATCTTTTCAAGGCTTCAATCAACAGGAGAACCTGTTTCGTGGATTAACAGACATCATTTTTGCTGGATATCAAACCAGCACCCACAAAAGCAGGCTAAGAGAAAACACAAACAAACAAACACAACAAATGAGACATTATGATCTGAAAGTTGCACCCCAGTGTTTCTCAGTGTTACCCCAGCTACTGATATATACCAATTTTCACATAAAAGTATTACATTTCCACTGTTCGAACGCATTTACGTTTACACCACATGTATGTTGCATGTAATGTATAATGTATGTACATATAGTGACACCAGCTGGGTTTGGAAGAGGGCTTGGTAAAGGAGGCCACAATGCCTGCTTGTGTCTGTGCAGGAAGCACGGCTTGATGTGAGATAATCAGTTATGGCTAACATCGTTATCATCGCGGTGCTCGGAACAAGAACGACAGAAATGGCTGGCATTTCATAAATCCTTTCTGTTGCACGAAAATAATTAAGATGACATTCACATGCAAATACTACAGCGACCCACCACAGTCTATGTTTCAGCATTAAAGAAATGGCCATGGCCAATGGAAACAAAGAGTCTATCCATGGACAACATGCAGCATTGCTGGGAAGACTTTCAACGTTCACGACCTCACAAACTGTATATCATACCTAACTTTTACGGTCTGACAACCAGAATACCACTGAACTTAATTGACAAGTTAGGTGACAAACGATATACTACACTTACCTTTCACATCTTCACAATCGATATACCATACTGAACTTTCACGACTTCCCAAAAGTCAGCATATTATACTTAACTTTCACGGACTCATAAGCAGTTCACCACACTTAACTATCACGGCGTCAGAAACAGTATACCATATTCAACGTTTACGGCTTCATAAACAGTATACCATACTTAACTGCCACGGCCTTACATACAGCATACCGCACTTAACATTCATGGCTTCACAAGCAGCATTTCCACACGTACCTTCACTCACCCCACAAGCAGCATTACCAAACGAACCTTCACTCACCCCACAAGCAGCATTTCCACACGTACCTTCACTCACTCCACAAGCAGCATTTCCACACGAACCTTCACTCACTCCCCAAGCAGCATTTCCACACGTACCTTCACTCACTCCACAAGCAGCATTTCCACACGTACCTTCACTCACTCCACAAGCAGCATTTCCACACGTACCCTTACTCACCCCACAAGTAGCATTTCCACACGAACCTTCACTCACCCCACAAGCAGCATTTCCACACGTACCTTCACTAACTCCACAAGCACCATTACCACACGTACCTTCACTCACTCCACAAGCAGCATTTCCACACGTACCCTTACTCACCCCACAAGCAGCATTTCCACACGAACCTTCGCTCACTCCACAAGCAGCATTTCCACACGTACCTTCACTCACCCCACAAGCAGCATTTCCACACGAACCTTCACTCACTCCACAAGCAGCATTTCCACAGGGTACCTTCACTCACTCCGCAAGCAGCATTTCCACACGTACCTTCACTCACTCCACAAGCAGCATTACCACACGAACCTTCACTCACCCCACAAGCAGCATTTCCACACGTACTTTCACTCACCCCACAAGCAGCATTTCCACACGAACCTTCACTCACTCCACAAGCAGCATTACAACACGTACCTTCACTCACTCCACAAGCAGCATTTCCACACGTACCTTCACTCACTCCCCAAACAGCATTTCCACACGTACCTTCACTCACTCCACAAGCAGCATTTCCACACGTACCCTTACTCACCCCACAAGCAGCATTTCCACACGTACCCTTACTCACCCCACAAGCAGCATTTCCACACGCACCTTCACTCACCCCACAAGCAGCATTACAACACGTACCTTCACTCACCCCACAAACAGCATTTCCACACGTACCTTCACTAACTCCACAAGCAGCATTACCACACGTACCTTCACTCACTCCACAAGCAGCATTTCCACACGTACCCTTACTCACCCCACAAGCAGCATTTCCACACGTACCCTTACTCACCCCACAAGCAGCATTTCCACACGTACCTTCACTCACCCCACAAGTGGTATGCTAGTCTTTACCTTATCATTCTTACATGCAAGGACATCGACTTGTGGTGTCCGCCGCCGTGACACTGGTGGAATGTTGCTTAAAGCCCAACTCACTCACTCACTCACTCACTCACGCTTTATCATGTAGAACTTCAATGTGTTCTCACAAGTGGTGTGACCATCTCAAGATTTAGATGTCAACATACATCAATTTCGCTTTTCTTCTTTATTTTTGTTGATGTTGATAGCTATTTTCTTTAACTATGCTGACTTAATAAATGAATGACCTGCAGAATAATTGGTTCCTATCGACTCCGGCAGCGCTGACGAAACAGTAATCATGTTGCACCAATGCTCCACAAATTGCATGCCTACTGCTGGTCACGTGAAGTATAGAGGACAAACGTGAATAGAGGCTGTCAGTGATGAATATTAAAATTTACTTATCAGGCGTGCTTGCGTATTTTGTTGGGGTTTAGCAACGTGTTTCGTCGCATGGTGGGTAGTTTAACTTTTACAAATGGACATTTGATAGGACCATATATTTCATTGTATAGTAGAGAGGCTTAAGGAGAATCTCGTATCGTTCCAGGATGTTTTGTCGCATTTTAAGCAGGTGAAATTACATAATGATTTGGCCACGCGTTTTGTCGCATGGTAAAGAGGCTTAAATATAACCAAATAAGCATCTGTCCTCTTGTGCTGTAGCGTGATATAACGGCTTATAGACAGTTAAATGGGGACCTGGCCACGTGTTTTATCGCATGGTGGAAGGTCTTATAAACAGTCTAATTTGGATCTGGTCACGTGTTTGTCACATGGTGGAAGGGCTTATCAGCAGTCTAATGGGGATCTGGCCACGTGTTTTGTCA
Source organism: Haliotis asinina (assembly GCF_037392515.1). Lineage (NCBI taxonomy): Eukaryota > Metazoa > Mollusca > Gastropoda > Lepetellida > Haliotidae > Haliotis > Haliotis asinina. Next base: position 85,032,812 of record NC_090281.1, read on the forward strand.
CATGGTGGAATGGCCTATAAACAGTCCCATGGGGATCTGGTCACGCGTTTTGTCACATGGTTGAAGTCCTTATCAACAGTGTAATGGGGATCTGGCCACGTGTTTTGTCACATGGTGGAATGGCTTATTAACAGTCTAATGGGGATATGGCCACGTGTTTTGTCACATGGTGGAAGAGCTTAAACACAATCTAATTGGGATCTGGACACGTGTTTTGTCACATGGTGGAAGAGCTTAAACACAGTCGAATTGGGATCTGGCCACGTATTTTGTCACATGGTGGAAGGGCTTATAGACAGTCTGATTGGGATCTGGACACGTGTTTTGTCACATGGTGGAAGAGCTTAAACACAGTCGAATTGGGATCTGGCCACGTATTTTGTCACATGGTGGAAGGGCTTATAAACAGTCTGATTGGGATCTGGACATGTGTTTTGTCGCATGGAATACAGAATTATACACAATTAATCTTATCTTGATCTGGCCATGAATTTTGTCACATAGGAGAAGGGCTTGTATACGATTCCATTTTTATCTTTTTACGTTGTATTTGGTTTGACGGAAAGTTAATATGCAATCTCATGGTTATCTAACCAAATATCTTGCCCATGGTAGAAAGGCCTATATACGATTCCACTGTGATTTGGTCACTTGTTTCGTATGGGAGAAAGGATTATATTTACTCTGGTGGTGATGGCCACGTGTCTCGTCGCAGAGTAGAGGGACATAAATACTACCGCAAGCTATTCAGGCGACATGTTTGGCTCCAATAAAAGACATTCAGCTTGACATGGTTTGTAAGCCACTCGTCTGAACTCATTACAAGTGGTAATAGTGTTGAACCCAAATTCTTCACACCAGATGCTTCTCTGTATGTTTCTCTGCCAACTGAAATGCCAGTGGGTGCACAACCCGCCTAACACCACACAGTGGGAGTCTGACATTTGCATGTCACAGCATCTGATCTCGTGACATTTCCCCAAATCTGTCCTATTATCGTTCACTGATCACTATTTTGTTCGAGAAGTCTTCATCTTTGGTAAGTCTCCATGTTGGGGAATGAATCTGATTATTCAAAGATGCTAGCAACGAATAGGATGTGATTTGGGAATTCAAGTGACGCATTTTAACCTTCATTTAAGTAACAACCACACACATCCCAAAATAAAATAAGGTACCGGAAAAGTATGGTTTTACATCACGTTTAGCAAAACTAAAGCAATTATAAATATGGTAGGGGACACCAGAAATGGGCTTCAGACAATCTACCCATGTTTGGAATCAAATCTGGAGAAGACCATTTATCCCCACCCTTTTTAAAAGGTTACTGACTTGCTTTCAAATGCCTCTTTGAATTCAACAAACACATGGCAATCCAACAGTTTATTATCATACATTTTTACAGAACAATCAACAGTGGCAGTGATACCAGTGAGAATGCCCTACATATAGGATAGGTCAATCATTACCTGAGAACATCACATGACTAAGTATTTATCTAGGGTGAAGTTGAAAACAAGCACTTCACAAGGTCCAGTGTAGAACATTACAATGACACCATGCAACTGACCATCAAGGAGAAAAAAAGAAACGAAAAAAAAAAAACAACTTTGAAAATTGTTGATACCATGGACCATGGGTGGCATAACAAATGTCTTTCATCTGCTGTCAAATGTTTTGTTTTAGCAATGGAGACTGGGGCACTCCTGTCCTATTGTTCCTGTTCAATGGAATAGGGCTGGGACGGGTCCAAATTTTCTACCCAGGCACCCGACCCTATTACCCCACCCTACCCTTATGTTAATTCCTGGTGTCAAATTTGTGAGAATGGCAATATTTTCTTCAGCTTAGAGACTAATATTTCCAGTTAGAGTATTGGATTTAACACCGTTTTGAACAGTATTCCAGTCATACCAGGTAATGTCAGTTTGAGGTGGGAGGAAAACCCAGCCTGATACTACAAACTGGTATGGAGGTGACATACCAACAGCAGGGTTTGGAGTGTCCAAGGGAGGCAACTCTGTACAGCCTTTAGAATCAGATCTTAACAGATACAGGTCACCACTGCATAAGCGTGGGGCATATTGTAACAGAGTAAAGAGCTGATTCTAATGACCATCACCTCTTTCCTCACTTGCCATCTCCTCTGGGTCAACACATCACTGTCAGCTGAGCCTAGGAATCAACATATTTTTCAGTTGTCATCAAAACATTTTTCAATTGGAACCAGTAAAATTTTAATCTATTCAATAAAAACGATGAAAATGACTTCTATTTTGGCAATAAATTCCCCTTTACATTTGTAGGGTGACAACAGATTGTGCATCTTGAAGAAACATTTCCCTAATACATGTTGTTACAAATAAGCAACCTTTTATAAAATATTTGTTGGTTTACAAGATACCTATTGTTTTTCATGGGTAACTTTTGACAAAACATTTTAAGGAGAAAAGAAAATCACAACCAAAATGATGAATACTACAATTAAAAATCTTTATTCAAAAACGAAGCATAATCAGTTATCTTTTGATGATGTACAGCATCTGTATTCATTGACAGTAGTAATAATCTGTTTCACGACTTGTTGTATTGTTGCAACTGACCTCCAGTTTTCATTGAATTCTAGTCCATCAATATTGTGAACCAACAAATTAAAACTAAAAGGCCTTATTTGTTTTCCAGCTACTGATTATAGCATGTGAGAGTTGAATAAACATACTCCATATCATGTTTAGGGATTGCAAAGCTACACCTCATCTTGGTTCACTCAAACAAGTCAATAATGATTATTTAAGAAAAAAATCCATTCAATGAAACAATGCAAATTATAGATTGTAAAAAGTTGCCTAGCAACCAAAATTTCAGTGACATCACTGCTGATATGATGATAAAATATGTCAATCACACAACCATGACATGACTAAAACTGAACGATAAGCATCAGCCCATGTTTTACATGGGCTGGGTTTATACAATGCAAAGAATACATGGTAAATAGGAAAGACAAATGATTTTAATGCTTTTCAATAAGGTGAAACTCACAAAAATAATGCTGATAAGTTGCAGACCATTTCAAGCTAAAGCTTCATGTCGACAGACAATGCACATGTATAGAACACACATATATATGGATGTAACACACAATCAGACTGAGTACAAGACAAATGAACACATACAACACGGTTAATTCACTAGACTTTGAATGGCTGGATAAAATGAAAATGAGTGTAGGTGGGTGTGGGGTGGGTCAAAGGGTTGACTGAGAGTTGGGGATGGGGATGAGCATTGATGGGTGGAGAGAAAATAGGGTTCAGTATTGGTGGGTAGAGAGGGATGGACAAAATGGTGATTGGTATTGGTGGGTAGAAGGGGATGTGCAAAATGGTGATGGTTGGAGATGAACACAGGCAGGTGGAGACAGGTGGGGTTAAATGTAAATGGGTGGAGAGGGGTGTAGCTAAATGTTGGTGGGTGGAGATGCGTGGAGTTAAATCTTGCTGGGTGAAGAGAGGTGGGGATAAATGTTAGTGGGTGTAGAGGGGTGAGGCTAAATGTTGCTGGGTGGAAACTGGTGGGGCTGAGTGTTGGTGGATGGAGATGGGTGAGGCCAAGTGTTGGGGCTGGGGTTAAATGTTGATGATGAGGCTTAATGTTGGTGGGTTGAGAGAGGTGTGGCTGACAGCTGGTGGTTGGAGAGGGGTAGGATTAAATGTTGATGGGTGAGGGGTTTTGGATTGAGATGATTAGAGTTGAGTATTGGTAAGTGGAGAGGGTTTTTTCAATTGGTGAGTTGGAAAGTAGTTAGGCCAAGAAGTGGAGAGGTTGTGATTGGCTGTTGATGGAGGAGAGAGTATCTTTCTTTATGGGAAAGTTTGAAACTGGGTCTATTAAGCCAAGATGACCGTGTCTCAGGTAAATGGCTAAACATATACATTCACTGCCATGCTGCTGACCCTTGTTGCTGTGTGTTCAGACAAAGTTACCAGTTATAGAATTTTCTGACAGAGATAAAATACATGTACATAATCAAGTGTTTTCATACACATCTGTACAAGCTAGTTATTGGCAATGGTATGGCAATGTTCTTTCCATAATACTGATTTCCTTTGTGACAACAGTCAAAATGTCGCACTCACAAAAAATAGAAGCTATTATCCATAAGTTTGCTCACATTTTAGCTACTCATCATGGTATACTAGGCCAGAAATTCTTGCTCACCACTTATTACCTAAATCTCCTGAAACAGTGTCTGTGTAAAACGATTTGCATATGTCTTAACTCACAAACCATTTGGACCATTCCAGACCAGTGTCATATTTTGGGTTTGTGTAAGATAAGTACTGGAGAAAAGCATGGAAAAGAAACCAGAATCACTTCTGACAACAATTACATTCATAAATAACTGTTCACAATGTTCCAAAATATTTAAATTAGACACCACGTCTACAGCTATCTCACACACTGAAAGAATCTTAACAAAATGCCTCTTTAATGATAGTATACACACATACATCAAATAAGAAGGGCTGCATTATGGTCTTGTACAACATGCATAATGATACATGGACATTTAACCAAGTGCTACTTTTCTGGTCAAACACACAGGTGGGACATATTGAAGACATGTAGGTGCTCCTTTTACTAGAGTGCATCCGTGAATACTCCTTTTACAGCAATGACAGCATGCATACAGTCCCAAATGCACAACAGTGAGATATTACATCAAGGATTAGGGAACTATTAAGAGGGTCCCTTTAAACATCACAAGTATGCGTATAACAAATCTACAAAATTACAAGATGTATAACAAACAACCCCGAAGACTATCATATATATATGGATAAACAACTATAAAGATAGTTTTGCATATGTCTGCTCAATCAAACATCTTAAGGGCCATGAATACACATACATACTCAATGATCCCTTTACAAAGAAAGGTCCATGAATATATGAACATATACTTAACAAACTCTCACATGAGGGCCATGTAGGTAAATATATGCATATATTTCTAATTGTTTCTTCAGGGATGAATATGGGTATGAGTGAAAAAAGAGGTAAAGGAGCCGGGGTCTTTGGGGCTGCAAGTTTAAATGATTCACAAGAATGACTCCAATCATCCACAGACGGATGGAACATTTAGATCCCTGTTTCTTTCAACAGATAGGTACATGTATATAGAGTACATTCATATATGGTGTATCCTCTATATGAATCTCTTCAATGCTGACATTAATGAATGCACTTGTTCATGAATATTCAATTATCCCATTAAAGATGACAATGAGTATAGCAGACTTTATAACCCAGAACGGTATCACCGGTTATACAATCACCGGGTAACTGTAGTAACAGGAGAAATATGAAGAACGGTAACCAGGGTAACATCAACAACTCCAGCAACAACATTCAACACTCCGTACTCTATACCCAAAAGGGAATATAACAGTTTTAAATATTTAAACAACAAAGAAACTTTGAGGGAAGAAATTGAAACTAAGCAAAGCTTTACTCAGATGAATATCAAACCTCCATGTTCAACACCATTTGTAGCCACTGTGTGCCAATTCAGCCATTGTGCATTTAATTGTCCATTTATGTAGCCACTGTGCGTTCACTCACTGTTTTCCATTGTGTGGAAGTGAGTGAGCATTTTTGTGACTGACCATTTCATGTGATTGGTGACCAAAAGTTGCCTCCCTTTAATCAAACACATTATGATCAGTATTATTTCAAAATTTTGCATTTATAGCACAAAAATGATCAAAAGGGAGGGGAATAACAGACATGCAATATAATTAAATTCAATAAGTTAAATTTTTAGTTATCGTAAGTGCTGAAGTCAACGAATGTAATGAGACCTTGCATAGTTTCACATTCTCCATTCCCCGTTCCTTGCAACAACCAATGTACCTGAAGAGTACAAGGCAGCTATCATAGACTAGGCTCAACATCCTGTTCTCCCGGTGACTGCGTGTTGCTTACAGCAGGGAGCAATCATTGCAAGACAATCACCATGGAATCTAGCGGTCTTTGACTTAGGCTTTCCTAGCACAGCTGAAAAAAATTCCTGAAACGTTTTTTTTTCATAAAGTAAGACATATATATGACATAAAACTTCTCAATCAAACTGTGAATCATTACTTTTGCTTTGGCAGAGGGGAGTCAATAGTAAGTACAAACTTCCTATTCTGACTGACAGAATCATGTGTTAAAATTACATAACATTACATAATTTCCTGGACTTTCTTTCACTGTGATACTGCACTGAAAACTAACTTGAAAGCTGAAGAATCTAAATTTTAGGTTCAGATTTCATACTGGACCTTAAACATTTGCTCTGTAACTGAACACAATTGCCTTGTTATTAGACAAGACAATATTTAACAATGTTCTACACTACCAAAACACATTTGAAGCATGTCATTCCAAATCTACTACTTCTTGTTTAGACAGATCAGAACAAATGCAGTTTAAGTCCTATATAAAATAGCATCATAATATAACATGATACACTTTTTTTATTTCAGAAACTGTTCCAGTTTTGAACTGAATAAGTTATATACTGCAAAACAGAAATACAAGTGCAACAGATATTTTTATATCAATGATATCAATATTTCATGGCCAAAACTCTGGATTCACTGGTGTCATATGAAAAATTGTGGTACAAGTTGTAGTGGTATTTGACACACTCCATGATACTGAAATCTAAGGGGAATAACTCTGCACTGTGAATTGCTACACTAATATTGAGCCAGTGCCCCAAATTAGACTATAAATATGCATACATGCAGTTTTCTGTTTTTTCTATGTTTACTTTGTGTAGGATAATGGTTTGTTTATCTGCTTATGATGGAAAGGATTGGTGTAAGGTTGAAGTTTAACATGTGAAAATCCATCAACCATATGTTACCATATTACCTTTTTCTCCATTGTCCCACAAAAACAAAATCACTTAATATTAGTTTATGCCTCCAGTAACTCTCTGGTGCCAAAAGAATAAAAACACAATATGATCATATACAACAAGCCATCACTGCAGCAGTATCAATCTGTTTATGAAGATCCGTGTCGTATAACATCTGAACCATTTTGAATGAGTTCACTAAAAAGGAGGAGATTGCCAATTTGTGTACTTGTTAAGTGACAGTTTTAGTTATTGCCACTTGTTGTCAGTAATTGCATGCTTCAGTGATTTTATACAGTTACACATTAAGTAGTTCACTACTAGCCCAGCAGCATCTAAAACCACAAGTATGTTCAATATGTTAAAGCCTGATGGGGTTCAGCTGTAGTAGTATATAACCTATTTCACCATTAAACTACTGGAGATTATCATGAACCTTCAATAACACTAACTTGATTAAAAAGATTTAATTTCCAGGACAGAGGTACATGTACCTGGTATACTGTCAACATAGCTAAGAAAACAGATTTGATGAAATGAGTCATGTTTTGAGCAAGGTGGAACAGTGACATATGCTTCAGTTACGTTAGTCAATGTATTAAGCACCACAAGTGAGTGAGTGAGTGAGTGAGTGAGTGAATGAGTGAATGAGTGAATGAGTGAGTGAAGTTAAGTTTAACACAACTTTGGACAGAAGTATTTCAGTCATATCACAATAAGCCACCTGCTGATAGACCAATTTAAGTAATCAAGGCAAATTCAAGATTTTTAACACAAGACTAGCACATGCATATCCTAGCAAAGCCAAGGGACACCACTCTGCATAGTGCACATAAGAGCCCTGAGTTGCCTGCATTGATGGGAGTATTTTTTGTGCTTTACTTATATGTATATGGAATGCTCTTAGTATGTTTTCACGAAGTAGACATACACTTGCTGAATTAAAAACATTTGAACACTCAAATCATGCAAGTCCACCCTTCTTTCCCATTAAAAAAACATGATAAAACTGCCATCAGTTTGAACAGTATAACAGCAATGTGATATTGTGCCAGGATAATGTGGGATGAAAGCCACAAGTGATGTCGTTGTCAGACATTCACCACTCTAATGAAACCCACGAACATGGGCGGGGTGCTGAGAATTGTAACTGAGATGGGACTAAAATCCACAGTAAGGGAGTAAGGGACACAACTCCCCACAGCAAACTCTGCCTTAACCCATGGAGCCAATCATTCCTTATCTTAATATAGATTTCTAACAAAGCAATTATCAGGCTGGCCTGGTAGTTTTACTTGAGAAAGAAGCATTTCAAGACATACAGTTTTTCTCTTAAGGGAAAAGCAGCAAGATGAAACGTTACCTTTCACAACACTGACACAGCCTCTTTAAGAAACATCATTCATATTATGAAATTACACTCAAAAACACAATTTGCAAGGATGGGAGGTGAATGCAAGTAAGTCACCATAATGTGACAGTTTAATGACAGTTGTCCATCAGTTCACATTATGCCTCAAAGATCCTATACCTTGATCAATACACCTCCAGTGATTTGTAACAGTTCACAAAACCCAAGTCATCTGGGTTCATGATCAGTGTTGCTGATATACACAGACCAAGGTGATGGTCTGGGTCATGGGTTATGAATGCCATTTGGAAAACAGACAGATGTAATAAATGTTATATCTAGGATTATACTTCCTTAGTAAAGTACAGATTCTAGTACTTTTGTTGGGATGAGTCACATCTGGTATTCGAACCCACACCCTCAAAGTCAGGCACCTATTCACTAGCACACAAAGTCAGCCATCTAACCCACTCAGCCACTGCAACTGATATAAAATGAAGTCAGACAACTGGTCGTCCAGACCACAGACTTTGTGTACCCCTCCAATGGGTGTAAATTGGTACACCCACAATGCCATTTAGAAAGTGATCAAATGTAAAAAATGGGTTAGTTACTAGATTTTCAATCAGTGGGTGGATTTGTAAGGTATCAGTTTGGCTTTTACGGCAGAAAGGATAAGATTCTATTGAATGAGGACTGTCATAGTAACATTCTGCTGCACACAGAGTGAGTGCTAATAGTTTCATTCCACTGTTAGATATCATATAAATATCACTTTAGGCGAAGCCAGAAATGGGTTGCTTGTACTGTACCTAAGTAGTAAAGGAAACCTCAGTGTTAGGTATGACAGCCTAACGCTTGCAACCACTTGGCTACCCCAATGGTAGCTGAGGGCAATCCTCAGCGCTGTCCAATCAAAAACCATCTCTCATTATAAAATATAAAGTTACTACAAAATAATGTTGATGAGCAAATGAACAACAATAATTACTAAACCAGTGTAGTGATCTTAAATAAAAAAAGGCAAGTGCACAAATACACCTTTTGATAAAAAAAATGAAACTGAGAACTACTTTCCATGTATCTTCCAGCCTTGTAGTACTTAGTGCTTGTTTAGTCTCTCAGCAGAGATATTCTCCTGTGCAAAGGACGGGATTATCGATGCAATAAACCAGCCTCACAGACTTGGTGCCATGATGTAATAAATATGCAAATGAAGCCACACAGCAATGACCTTTTAACATATTCAATGGCCGCTAATTGGAAATATTGTAAATGGGAAGAACTATCACCAAATACTGATATCGAATTATATCATTTATAATATCGAAAATACACTATTATCATGACGTAAAATTATAAAATACATATACAGTACCAAAGGCCACATTTTTATGCCTGGGCCACTTCAAAACTATGTCCATATTGCTGTCTTTTATAACCTCTGTATAAATGCGTAACCCCATTCATCAGAGATGTGAAATGGCCCTGATTTCTTTTGGACCTTTTTGACCTTTTCTCTCAAAGTTATTTCTCTTCTCTATTTATTGAAAATGGACTGACATTAGGTACATTGCTAATCATCCCTATGGAAAATAGGTAAATCTGTATTCCTAAAATGTGACATCAAACACTGATAGGGAAACACACTCAGCTAATAATCAGCTATTTTCGTATATGAATTGGTCTTGATGTAGATGTGTGCTTATAAAAATTAAATTGTCTTCAGTACTTCATTATCGGTCAATATTGACCACTCTGATGGCACTGACTATTGTTCATACAGTATACCTGTAATTGAATATTGCCCCAAGAAACTGGGAAAACTGCTCTCAGATTTATCAAAGGTTAAGTAAGCACTACAGACAGCGAGTTACGTTTTATGTTGCTTCTAGCAATATTCTAGCGATATCATAGTGGGAGACACCAGATATGGGCTTCTCAAATTGTACCCCGGAACCCAAACTGGTTTCTTTTGGTGTGACAAGCAAACACTAATACCACTAGGCTACTGTACCGCCCGGTAAGCAAGCCCTACACATCTGCATGAGACAATTTTGAATAAATCCATCTGGTTTGCAGTTCATCTTTTTATAAGCAGTTAAAGCAAAGTAAATTGATTTTGGTGAAAATCAATAAATCCAGATTTTTGATTGTGTTGAAATAAGCAGACTTGTGGCGATGAACAACCAACCTTCCTGACATTTATGAAAGGGATGGATTGGTCACAGGTATATGATGTACTGAATTCGAGACTCACTTTGATATGAAGTGTCCATTTTACAATGACTGTGAACAAACCTCTAGTTTTCATGACCTTCAAAAAGACAATGTCATATTTTCTCTGGCCTCCATATTTCATCCCCCAAATTTCATGAACAAAAAGTACATATGCCATAAATGAGTATGCAATCAATTATTGCCACAGTAATATTTTCAGACTTGATTTTTGGGTTAGAAAATATGTCAGAATAATTACATTTATAAGTCATATTTTGTTGTCTGGCATAAGTATCTCTTGATGTTTTCAACACACAAGAATAAATCTTCACATTTGACACATTCTTGAAACACAAATACAAAAACAGAAAAAATAGCTTGTTAACAAAACTGATAAAAATCCTACAAAAAACCGAATGCATAAATATTACAAATCAAGACTTTGCTTTATCTAGATCTTTTTTCTTATGTTTTTTCGATGACTTTTTCCTGCTTCTATGTTTATCCTTTTTACTTCCATCTTTCTTGTGTTTACCATGATGTTTATTCTTCTTGTGTTCTTTGGTTTCACCACCATGTGAGCGATGGCGGTTTTTCTTGCGTCGATATTCTGAAGTGTCTCTGTGGTTTCTCACAGATCTTTCCTCCCGATCATAGTCGTAATCAGAATCTCTACGTCTTGCCTTCCATTGATCTCTCTGTTTGTCATATTCATAGTCACTGTGTCTCCGCTTTCGGTCATCAAGGTTACGAAGAGTTCCAACGAGCATATTTTTCAGAAACCTTTTATTTGTGGCAGGCAGTGGACACTTTTGCCTGCAAAACATGAAGACTTTTCTTGTAAAAAGAACTTTCAGAGAGGGAAATAATACTGTCTGAACTGCTAAGTTTGAAGTTTGAAGCTTAAAAAATTCTTTTCCTTGGACTTAAAGTTAAACTGTGACAAAATAGAAATATTATGGTCACAGGTACATCCCACTCCAACAATGTGTTTGTTATTTAAAGCCACACACAGCAATGTTCCAGCTATATGGCAGTGGTTTGTAAATAATCAAGTCTGGACAGACAATCCAGTGATCAACATCAGGAGCATTGATACCATGGCCTTTCTTAACCTTCTTACAACAACCATAAGGTTGCTGGAGAGCATTTCACACATGGATTTATCCAACAATGATCATTACTGAATAGCCTCACCATCCAAGAGCACCATGTTCCTTTGCACGTTCCGCGCCACGCTTAGTTTCCTTTAGGATCTCTTCCATGGCCAGCCTGAAGGAGAATTAGATAATGCTACTTGTAATGTCCTGAATAATTAGGTATACTATTGACAGTTAAGCGTTAGCATCTCTACAATCAGCCTCGGGAGGTTTAACATACAATACCACCACAAGTGGTATGTTTGTTGTTTAGTTATCTAATCCAGAAGCCTTCAGGACACTTAATGTTTTACTTGCCACCCAATCATAACAACATTGAAAGAAATGTAGATTGAAAAATAACAGGTCCTAAGCATAAAATATTTTCTCTTCATATTCACTGACATGTAACTTGAGTTAACAGGTCCAACTGACAATGGGCTCAACACCCTGCAGTACTCCTGTTTCAGAACTGTGAAGCATTGTATGCAAACAACAGCCAATCAACCCTGGGCTTACTCTAATCTGCTTGGTATACGGCCCATGAACCTGACAGAAGTTTCAGCTCTACTGACCACATTGACAGATTGGGACATCAGCAACTACATTATGGTGTCAAAAATGGAGCCTTGATCATACTTTATGGGCAGATTTGGGTAAGGAAATTTAGCAAATAGATTCATGATTCCATGCTTGCCTCCTTCTTTTTCATGCTAGCGTGCATTGGCAACTGATAGAGTGAGTACTATTTCAAACGTTTATGTGATTCAAATGATGCTTCAATGATTTGTGAAATGCATCATATACTGGATAGAGGTATCACATTGAAATACCAAACATCATTCTTCGTCAGCATTACTTATAAACTTTCATAAATCCAAACAATCTGCCAACATAAAATTAAAATCATAAAAAAACACCACTCCAAAGAGGAAAACGAACAGTGCGTCTCACATGGATATATACTTCAACGATATGCAGTATTGCAAATGTGATGAACAAATAAATTTTGATGATGGCAGGTAATGCAAACAATGATGACTATTGATTAACAATCACTCATCGCTGATCAGAAATTCAGACTTGAAATCAAACCTGTTTTGCATAAACAAACTTTGAAAATCATCATACTTTTCCAATTCTTCGTCATCCATTTTGCATGCCAATGAAACACCTTTCCAGGTCAGCTCAGCTCCAGCGTGTATTTATTTAATCTAACAATATTAAACAGTAAGGTCGAAAAGAGCACAACTGTAAACAAGTGCTTGTCAATGGTCTTGCTCGCTGCCATCGGTGATTACTTGGTTTGTTGCCCATTATATTTAACAACGGTTAATAAAGATATTCGTAAATGTACGTCTCGCTTGCATATGTATGACCATTTCCATCTCACCGTCTATATATTCAAGAAATACTTGGTTGTTATATAACACTGCTTCATCGTGTAATTTTAAATGTGTATAACTAAAATTTATTCCATGGGAATAACCTTCCTTTGCACCGGCTTCATAACCTCTCGCAAAATCTCGCGCAGCATAACGAGAAGATGTCAGCTGAGCGCTGATGATGCTAAACAACGTTGTCGTTGGAAGAAATGGTAACAATTCATCATTCTCTGACTTATTAGCCGTTGAACATGATTGTTTTTCTTGACGAATTGTTGTTAATATATTTTGCATGGTTGTACAGATTTTTTCTTTAGTATGTGATATGACTGCATGACTTTCAAACTTGTCATGATAAATGCAAGTTCGGATTATATTAGAAGAGGGAGTTCTCGTATCCTCTCAGTCCCAGTAATAATGTCAGTCCCTATCTGATATACGCAGTAATCATCGCTCCATTTAGGCTCCATTCAGGGACGATTCAGTTGTTCACAAATGCCAAACGAGTACATCAAACATTTGCCGATGCAGAGGAGAATAATATGTATGTTGAAAATGTAATGCACTTTATAAAGTGAACTTGGTTTCAAAGAATAATCGGCCAAATAATTTCATTGACATTTCTTTGTTTAGATTATTTGACAGTAGAACTGCACCATAGTACTTATCAAGTTTTTTTTAAATGATACTTCTCAGAAGTACTGCTTTATGAGACTTATTATTAATGGTGCATGTTAAAAGTCTATTAACTTCTGTAACCATGGTAAATGTCATGCATATCACCATGATCACACTTGATAACATGATATGTTCCCCTATCTTTGTACTTGTCTAAGGATTGATTAATTTAAACCTCAAAACTGAAATATCTATGTCATGTGGTACACTCCCAAACATTCCAGAAAACATACTACTAACAAAAATACTTCTTACGTGATATGTTTTGCCAGGTATTATTCTAGGAAAGAATACTGTGTGCCAGATAAGTCTTTGGCAAGTGAATGTAACCCTTAATTTACTATTGTGCACACACAGCTGACGTAGTGCATGTGATGAAAACCTTTAAGTTTTACTAATTTCAACAATTTCCTGCAACCCATGTATGCAAGTTCAAATTCATGGTTTCTTTTGTAAAAATTGAAGTAGTTGTTGGTGATTATCAGTGTTATCAGTGTGTTCAAGTAAGTCTCTGCATATAGTAAATCAAAATATGACTTTTTGTACCGCTCAGTGCTTCTACCATGGTGATATTTACACAAAGTGTGTCAAGTCAGTGTGCAGGTTTAGGTTTTAGAAACATCTCTCAAAAGTCATGATGACAAAAAGAATGTGACAAACTATTACTTTGTAAGTGTAACATGTTCATCATTTTTAACATGGATTTTCCTGTCGTGCTAAGCTGCAAATTTGACAGATTGGATTCAGAATGTGGAGAACTTTACAGAAGTAGGACATTCATAATCATAGTTACGCTGTGAAGATGTGTGACCTGCTTTTACAAATATTAAATCTGTTATCACTTACATGTTTACTGTGGTTACTCTGTTTACACAAGCCTTCAATGTACCCAAGACTTGTAGTAGTTTGACCTAATAAGATTAAGTTTATCTTATTTGTTTATATTGTTTACCCTGAGGGAATACCTTGGAACAATACTTCCAAACCTAGTTTGTTGGTGATACTACTAATTCTAGTCCATTGTTATTGCAATGTATATTGTGTATCATGGCTAGTCTAATCCTGTTCTTTTATCTAAATCCATCCAGCAGTTAACTATCTGTACACAATTCAGTACATCATGACATGATGGTTGGTATATACTCTTGAGATCAGGCAGTTAATTGTCAAGCAGCATGTCTGAAAAGTTGATGAATCCCACGATGAAATAAAGTGTAAACGTTTGGCATTGGAAATTTAGCTAAACATTTCTGATGTTTTTTTCTACCTGTAATTGATTCAGAAAACAATTCTAGCGGAAAATATTGTTGTTGCCGTTTTGCAAATTTTGCTTGCATGACCAGAGTTTTTGTGGTACATGATTATTTTAACTGTGAATAATGATTATCTAGGGCAGTGGTGTGGCCTAGAGGTTAAAGCATTTGTTCATGAATCAGAAAGTCTGGTGTCAGTTGCCCACATAGTATGTACAACATGAAGCTTATTCCTGGTATAACATAGCTGAAATATTGCTGAAACTGTAACACCCAACTCACTATCCATTAAAGTTAGAGGTGATTATTAGGGCTTTTTTCTGTAGCAAGACACTGATGTGAAAACTGGTGTAATCACATAGTTGGAATATTGCTGAGTATAGCATGTAGCTACAAGCACACTCACTTGATTATGATATTCACTGTTGTTGTCATTATGAATTGTGATATTCCTGAAATTAAACAGTTATCGTCATCATATTCGTATTCACCATGCACTTGTTCCTATGGTTACTTTTCGTACTGAGACCAGTGGGGTAACATAGTAGTCCAAGCATTCACCTGTCTCACCAAAGATCTGGGTTCAATTCCCCATATAGATACAATATGTGAAGCCCATTTCTGGTGACCCCACTGTGATATTGCTGAAATATTGTTAAAAGTGGTCTCACTCACTCTCACTCACTCTCACTCACTCACTCACTCACTCACTCACTCACTCACTCACTCACTCACTCACTCACTCACTCACTCACTCACTCACTCACTCACTCGAAGCCTAAGCTACTTTTCTCTTGTTTCCAGAGTCAACTGATACATTCCAACCTTGGACAATCATGTCAAATTAAGGATATTACCTGTGTAAATAAGGACATTTAGGACACAATCATACTCTACCGCTGCCCATTTGTTAGTTAAAGTATCCATCTGTGATAACTGTGGCTAGTCAGATTGCACCATGGCTAAGTTCAAGGCTCAGATGCTATGGGACAACATTGAGAAGGGGGACCTGTCTGCTGTACATGGACTGCTAGAGAGTGGAAACATCAACCTGGAAGAGAGAGATGAGGTATCGTCATGGCATGTTTCACAAAGAGAACATTGCATTCCTACTTTCATTTCAGCTACCATTTATGCCTTAATAAGTGCTTTGGGCTCTTAGAAAATTAACAGTGATGGCCATTTGTTAAACCATATTTAAGTTCAGTGCTGAACTTCATTTTAATTGTGATCATGTTAGTCTGTCTATGCACAAGACCATGTATCACCTGGTGAACCTGCAGTGAATGACGGAGGTTATCTGTTTTACCATGGACCTGCGTGTTAAAAAGATAATAGTCCTTTGATTGTTGTCATAAGTCCATGTTTTAACGTATGAGTTAACATAATCTTGTGCTAAGCTCACTTTCTTGAATGGGGACAACAAACATAAGTGAAAATAACATGACATGTTTCAGTTCTTAATAACAAGTTGGCAAAAACAGGTCAAAGAAGTGAGTTTGTGCTACATTTTGATCCTGTTTCCAGAATGGTCAGACATACCTGATGCTAGCTAGTGAGAAGGGGGAACTACACATTGTGCGAGAACTACTGGATGCAGGAGTAGACCCTAATGCTGTAGATAATGTGAGTATATATAATACTTGAAAGAACTTAAAGAACTACTGATTTATTTATGTTAATAGAATTCATCTGTAAAATCCTTTCAATTGGGATGTTCTTAAACTATTTCAAACATGTGTAACATCTGTAAAATTAATCTACATTGCTGCAGATTCTGCGAAGTAACAGACAGCTCATGTTATGCACTTTAAGTGTGTGAGAATAATTTTATGCAGCTTTAAGCAAGAACTATCATGGCAGGTGGGGAGAATCAAACAAATCTGTGGTGTGCCGTGAAAGCTTTAACCACTAGGCTACAGCACCACCCCTTTTACCATGTTGATGAAGTGACAGTATATGAATGATTTCCCCAGGACAACTGGAGTGCATTGCTCTGTGCTGCCAAGGAGGGGCACCTGGAGATTGTCATAGTCCTCCTGGAGAAGAAGGCTTCCATAGAACATAGAGACATGGTCAGTACCTGCTTGTGGCACATCAGTCATGCTCCATCTTAATGTCTGGTTTCATTCTTTTTAAATATATTTTTGTGTCTTATGATTAATGAAAAGACACAGCTTAGAGTGTGAAAGGTATCTCATGGTGCTACAATGGTGTATCTACTGTGAAGCAATGTCATAGCAGTTGTGGGGGATATAGAAACGAAGTTGCAGGGGATATAGAAATGAGTTCCGTCCATGTGTCCACAATACTTTGTCCAAAACATATCTCCTATAAAAAAAACTACAGGTGTTAACCAAACTTGGTACACATGTCAGGCATGATCCTTAGATGTGCCCTTTTGGGATTAGACCCAGATGTGAATTTTATTCTTTGTGGTTTCCATGGAAACATGACTTAGACTGTGTCTGTGAGGATGTCACCTTGTCCAGAGCAGATTTCCTGAACTATACATGCTAGCGTCATCAAACTTGGTACAGATATCAAGCATGATCCCTAGATGTTCCTTTTGGGGTTTACACTCAGATACAAATTTTATTTTTTATGGTTTCCATGGAAACATGAATTGGCTGTGACCATAAGCAGATCTTCCAAACTATGCATGCTAGCCTCATCAAACTTGTTATATATGTCAAGCATGATCCCTAAATGTGTCTTTTTGGGATTAGACCCAGATGTGAATTTACTTTTTGTGTTTTCCATGGAAACATGACTTACACTGTGAGTAAGAGGGTAGCATCTTGTCTGGAGCAGATCTTCCTCGAACTTGGTACACATATCTACCATCATCCCTAGATATGCTTTTTTTTATTAGATCCAGATATGAATTTTATTTTTTTGTGGTTTCTATGGCAACATGTCTTAGGATGTGGCTTTGACGATGTTAGGATGATGGGGATGTCCAGAGCAGATCTTAAGCAAACTTAAGCTTTATCAAACTTGGTACACATTATTACCATGTTCACCATGATCCCTAGAAGTGCCTTTTGGGGGTTACACCAGTATGGGAATTTTACTTTTTGTGGCTTCCATAACAACAAGTGTGACTTTGACTTAAATTGGTTGTTGTGCTCTTTTAGGGAGCAGAACTTTGAAACCATTCACTGTTTCATCACCAAACTTGGCACATAGGTAGATCTGGTGTTTTAGTGGTGCCTTTTGGTAGGTTTGGATATCTGACTGATATATTTTTTCTGTTTCCATGACAACAAGTTTGACCTTGACAGAATTTGGTGGTAGTGTACTCCCACTCTGTTATATGTAATCATAATTAGTAGACATATTCATGAAGAGGATTTTGCTTTTGCAGGGGATATTGATGACTTTGTCTTCTTTTTATTTTTCTTGTTTTCTAGAGAAATGTTTTGGACTTAGTCTTAGAAGGGAGGGGTGGGCTTCGTTTCCGCAGAACTCAAAAACCATTCAGTATGTTTCTACAGCACTTGGTAGATATATCAAACAGATCTTGAAGTGCCTTTTGCTATTTGCGCAGTTTTGGCATTTATGTTTTTCATGATATCCATGGAAACGATTTAGATTTTGTCAGAAAAAAAATCAAGTTGAACTTTAAATATTGGTCAGATGAATTGTTCTTTCCAATTTATGGGGCCAAGGGGAATTTGTCGTCTTCTGGTGACTCTTGTATATTATAGTTTGGTTCTGTTTTCTTTTGGTAAATTTATTATTCTAAAACAATTTAACCTTTCATCGTATTGCAAGTAATGATTAAAATGTCATGTTGGAGACAGTTCAACATGTTAATCTTCTTCACATACATACTGGAACTAATAATAACAAGTTCTGCCATCGACCAACAGCTGATTTAACACAATGTGAGTTTGCACAGTTTCATAGAATTTTTAAAAAAAATATGCTCTTTGCATGACTAGTATACACATTACTCATAAACTCCAGAACATCCACAAGCCCCTAGTTTAACTGACCATGCTGTCTATGTTACAGTGTGGGTGGACGGCCCTAATGTGGGCCAGTTACAAGGGGCACTCCATGGTGGTACAGGAACTCCTAGACAGAGGTTCTAATGCTAATGTGAAGGCAGAGGTAAGTTTTATGTGGGATAGCCCAGGGGAGCATCCAGGTTAAAATTGGTCCCAGCAACCAACACTGCATTGTAAGGAGGTTTTGAAATGTACTGGGTGGTCAGGCTTTGTCTTTTGGTTAATTGCATGTCATGTTAACTTGTCAGCTTGAACTGCTCATAATATCAATCAGTGGATTGTTTACTCCAGTCTTTGTTATTTACAACCATCATCATGCAGTTGAGATATTTGTCAAATTTGGAGGGTGTGGTGTTAAACAACAAACAAACTCATATAGGACGACAACTGAAAATATCAACTTCGTTCCATGTGGGATTCCAGGGAAAGCAGGTCCTTTGTACCCTATGTTTGCTAGCAAAGACAATTGTATTGTTGCATTATTTAATCTTGCTTACTGTGTGTCATTGTAGCATTGTGATTCTATGTGAATGTTATCAATATGATCAACAGATGCTCTCACTGTGTTATTATTGTATTGTGTTCCTCTGTATTGTTTTTATTAAATGGAATTGTATTCAAGCTAAGATATTTGATTCCACATACTTTAATTCTTAATGTATTTGATAAGTTACATAATCTGTTTACTTAAGTTAGATTTTGGTGGTATGTCTTTGTCTCATTCCTTGATGAAGCAGTTGGGCAACTGGAAAAGTTCAGACATATGATACTTCATTACCATGAACTGAACCACAGAAAAATTTTCTTAATGACTGACTGTTTATTAGTAGTGTGATATGTTTTGAGACATGTTTTGTGGTAATGAATTGCTGAAAGCATGACAGGACATGGACAGTTTTTAGAGAAGTCTGCCATGTTTTTTGCAGCACAACATGACATGTCTAGCCTGGGCCAGTGGCAGAGGTCACACTGAGGTCGTCAAGAAGCTACTGGAGTGTGGTGCCAAGGTCAATGCCACAGACAAGGTAATACCTATATGAAGGTTATCTTGGACAGATTATGATTTCACAAGGAGGACAGACAGGACTTTATCAGTTTCAATTTTTAATTTAACTTTGATCATCAGGCATGTACATTGACTGCAAGTCAGGCAAAATTGAGAGATGAGAGAGGCACTCAGTAAGCTGCAGAGATAGAAGCAATGAAGCATGTGAGTCTGTGATATTTGATTGGTTTACCAAGAAATTAAATTAGACCAAGCCAAAGGGAATGCTGCTTCCCTGTTGTTGACTGGCTGATAACAGGGTGTACAGGGCTTGCTGTGTATTGTGGTTTGTGATGAAAAGTGTCCAGGATTTCATATCAGTCATGTACTTGGTTTTTTGTTAGTGACTAGTGGTTTGATGTTACCATGGTTATATTTTTTAAACATTTGGGAGCATTGACTTCAATATCAGTTTGTTGTTTAAGAGTTTGGAACACAGAAATGGTGTGCACATGTTGCATATTTCCAGTGCACGTAGTGCACAATGTGGACTCAGGTTATTAAGTTTAGGCCTCCTCCATAAACACAACAAACAATAGAGTGAGTTCTTAATGAATGTAGGTAAGGCTAATGCCTACTGTAATTTTGTCACAGTATGGAACAACACCACTCATCTGGGCTTCCAGGAAGGGATATCTTGAGATAACAGAATGTCTGTTAGCCGAAGGTGCCAATGTGGATTCATCAGGAATGGTAAGCCTATCAGCAAAGGAAACAGAACTATGTATCAATGTACATTCTTTAATGACTAGATATGCCTACCAGTTTACCTTTGAAAGTGCCCATTTAACAAGAAAATATGTATCAAATGAAAGCCATTAGATAAAAAAAAGCCAAAACAATTCCATGTCATAAGTGTTCTAAGAAACATGACTGATGCTTGGTAGTGATGAAGTATTAACTTCAAAATGACGCCTACTGATTTCCCAGAAAGATTGTATTAATGTCACCGTGGTAACAGTGCCATGCTGTATTTAAGTAGATGAAGTTAAGGAATACTTAAAACTATTGTTTTTGTCCACAGAATGTATACTTCTTTATTTGAACATAATGGTACAATGTGCTGTTGTTTATTCAGAACTCATGGACACCGCTGCTTGTAGCTACTCAAGGTGGCTTCCTTGACGTTGTGCGTGCTATTCTGGAACACGACCCCAATGTAAATGCAGTGGATAAGGTGAGTGTTGCGCTTCTCTGTTGCCATCTCAACTGATGACCAAATATAACAGTATTTCTAAAGCAGTGTGCTACCATGGTAACAGTGTTTTACACACTTTTGATTCATTCATCATGTTCATTACTGTGTCAACTAATTTCTGTTTTGTTTGCTTTGTACTGAAATGGATCATAAACTGTTGGGAATATGCATGCAGAGTATATGGAACAATATTAAAGTATATTTTAATTAGTTGTGGAGTAATTTAGTTCTATATTAACAATAACCTGATAATGGTGTGTTGCATGTGATTACGTCAGTTAATGTTTTTTGGGGGTTTTTTCATGATAAGATTGTATCTGTATTTATGTTTCTATTGGAAGTTAAAAATCTGTAAAACAATCTTGAATATTATGCATCAGGGAACACATGTCCATATGTAATGAACCGTAGGGCCATTTCAGGGGCCCTCACTATGATAATGCTAAGAATTATGACTTAAAGTGACATAAAACCACGCACACTCACTGACACACAATTAATGGGGTGGTGAGCAAAAACGCAATACTGTTTGCATGTAGAGTATTTGGAGCACTGGAAATAATTTTAGGATGAGGGGCTATTATAGGGACCACTTTGTCATGAAATGACAAGAAGTTGCCATGATTTACCAAAGTGACAACTTTTTAAAGGCTTGTGACACATGAAGGGAGGTAACTACCATATGGCGTGATTTCAGGATGCGCTGACAGCTCTGGCTATTGCTGCCAAGGAGGGGTTTGTGGATATCGTACATGACCTCATGACCAAAGGAGCCTATGTGAATGTAGCAGATCGGGTAATTATTGTCTTGTATAATTGATGCATACTATTACATTCTGTACTCAATGTTATTGTTATTGACCAGAACCCTTTCATATCTGATACCAAATACAATTGTGAAGACATGGAAAGTGAAACAAACACAATTGTAGTTTCCCATACAAGCCAAACAGTGTCACACAAGCACTTGATTTCTCCTCTCCCAACATTTCTAGGCTGTTACTAGCAGTGTGTATTTCTGGTCTATTACTAAACTTTGTACATTTCAAGGTGTTATTAAGCATTGTTCATTTCTAGTCTATTTCTTAACTTTGTGCATTTCAAGGTGTTATTAAGCATTGTTTATTTCTAGTCTATTTCTTAACTTTGTACATTTCTAGGTGTTATTAAGCATTGTTCATTTCTAGTCTATTTCTTAACTTTGTGCATTTCAAGGTGTTATTAAGCATTGTTTATTTCTAGTCTATTTCTTAACTTTGTACATTTCTAGGTGTTATTAAGCATTGTTTATTTATAGTCTATTTCTTAACTTTGTGCATTTCAAGGTGTTATTAAGCATTGTTTATTTCTAGTCTATTTCCTAACTTTGTACATTTCTAGGTGTTATTAAGCATTGTTCATTTCTAGTCTATTTCTTAACTTTGTGCATTTCAAGGTGTTATTAAGCATTGTTTATTTCTAGTCTATTTCTTAACTTTGTATATTTCTAGGTGTTATTAAGCATTGTTTATTTCTAGTCTATTTCTTAACTTTGTACATTTCAAGGTGTTATTAAGCATTGTTTATTTCTAGTCTATTTCTTAACTTTGTACATTTCAAGGTGTTATTAAGCATTGTTTATTTATAGTCTATTTCTTAACTTTGTACATTTCTAGGTGTTATTAAGCATTGTTTATTTCTAGTCTATTTCTTATCTTTGTACATTTCTAGGTGTTATTAAGCATTGTTTATTTCTAGTCTATTTCTTAACTTTGTACATTTCTAGGTGTTATTAAGTATTGTTTATTTCTAGTCTGTTACTAACCACTGCACAAGTCTAGGATGCTTACTGACCATATGATTGTGTTGTGTGTCACTAGAGATCTATGTTATCTCAGTGTTTTCTTCAAACTCTGTGTGTTGCCAATGGTATAGTGTAAACTGTGTGTATATGTGTTGTGCCAGTGTTGAATTGTGAAATGCATGTAGGTGTAATGCCAGTGGTGTAAGTGTATTATAAATTACTATGTGTTCGCAAGTTCGATTTATCATGTGTCTGAGTTAAATATCAAATGAGAACGAAGTTCAAGTTTAATATTGAGTTAAGTATCAAACAAGAATGAAGTTCAAGTTTGATTTTTAACTCAGACACATGATAAATAAATTGCCAACCCGTGGGTAAATACAGAGAGACAATATGTGTACACTCTCGTGGTCAGTGATGACCATAATTTGAGCTGCACCGGTGACACCTCAACAATACTGTGACCTAGTGGCACAGATAGAATGACTTGTGTACACTGTGGATAGACTGTCTCTCTTGCTTAATGATGGCTTGGGTTTCTGGAGAGTACTGCCAAGAATGGAAATGTTGCATCACCAAACTGCGTTGTCTAGTGTTTGTTTACAAACTATGCAAACAAGAAATAACAGTTGGTGACATGCTACTACGGATGCGCATGGTCCAGTCTGACATAGAAAAATATGCCTACAGCACGTGACTGGTTTTGACCAATGGGTAGCCGACACTACTGTGCAAGTCAAGTCAGTCAAGTCAAGTATGCATGTGAGTGTGTGTGTTGCCAGTGTTGTAGTGTGAACCGTGTGTGTGTAAACAGTACTCTGTGTATGTATTTTCTGCCAGTGTTCATGTGAAATGTGTGCTTGCATGTGTGTGCATGTGTGCATGTGTGTGTGCTGCCATTGTTACAGTGTGTACTATTGTGTGTGTACTGCCAGTGTTACAGTGTGAACTGTTACCTGTGTGTGCATTTGTGTGTCCTGCAAGTGGTACTATTTTAATATGCGTGTATGTGTGTGTGCTGCCAGTGTTACAATGTGAACTGTATGTGTAGGCTGGGGACACGGTGCTCATCCATGCTGTTAAAGGAGGACACTCTGAGGTGGTGCGCATTCTGCTGCAGAAGTATGCTGACGTTGATGTTGAAGGATCAGTAAGTTGAACACTGTCACTGACCATTTAGGCAGGTCTGGATTATGTACCAGCTTAATTAGGCATGAAATAAAATATTTTGATAACATCATTATAAATCAGATCTGTTGCCAAGGCTATCAAATATGAAGTAATAAACTTTTGTCATCAACATCTCAATGTCTTTTAAGACATTAATCTTAACTACATTGTGTTGTGAACTTGAACCAGAGGACTACTGGTATTAGTGATCTGTATTCATTTTGTGTCGGGGGCAGCAATGAATAAGTTACAACACTGAATGGGATTGGTATATGAGCTTTTTCAGTACGTCCATACATTCATCTTTGTGTCTGTGACAGGAGGGGAAGACAGCACTGTACTGGTCAGTGGAAAAAGGTCACACTGACATTGTCAATCAGCTCCTGGAGAGCCAGCCTGACCTGGAGATCAGCACAAAGGTCAGGGTCATACATTGTCCATTTTGTCACTATATTCTTTTTAATTTTGCAAGTAAATGTTCAAATCAGTAATTCCCTAAGAGAAATAGCTCTGATTCATTAACAGCTGTTCATTACATGTTTGAAAATCTGATTTAAAAGGATTGTAGGAAATGTCTTACAAACAGACCTAAACCTTACATGATAGTATTAAATCTAATTTTAAATATTGTAGTGTAGTCTGTAGTTTTCATCTTGAGTTGAGTAAAACTGTTTGGTTGCATACACTTTGCAACTATATATTCACCAGAAAAGAAACTATTTGTGTTAGTACAAGTGATAAGTTGAACTGTTTCAGGATGGTGATACCCCTCTACTGAGAGCTGTCCGTAACCGGAATGAGGAGATAGTCAAGTTACTTCTAAATAAGGGATCTAAGGTGTCGGCCACAGATAAGGTACAGTAGATTTTTGCCAGTGATGTTCATTGGTGTTCATGTTTTATTTGGTCACGACAATGCCATATTACTTTTGATGTGACAGTAAATTTTAACTCAGTCTATATCCATGTAAGAATCAGTTGTTATCACTTATACATTTGTATGTTTCTAAGAGAGGTGACACAGCTCTGCACATTGCCATCCGTGCAAGGAGCAAGCGTATCACTGAGCTCCTTCTACGGAATCCCCGTAATGGACGCCTCCTGTACCGGGCCAACAAGTCAGGGGAGACACCATACAACATGGACACGTATCACCAGCGAGGCATACTTACCCAGATCTTAGGACAGAGTAAGACAAACGTTACTCAGGCCATTAATAATCAGAATAGGGCATTCCTTGCCATCACATCACAACACTGTGATTTTCCTGAAGCATGTACACTGCAGAGTAGATTTTGATGTGGGATCCAGTCTTCACTTAGCACTACCTGATATATTTTTTTTTTTTTCTCATTTGCTAAATGTGAATTTCTTAATCTCTTTCAAAATGTTTTAGCACAGCTTTCATAAGTTTTAATACTTCAGGGATTGATATGCATTTATTGGAATCACGTCAGTATTCAGGAATGAGTATAGGTTGTCCTACAGAAGGTTAATGTTTCTGCTCGTTTCAGGGAATCTGAATGCCACTGATGCTGAGAATCTGTTGGGTTATGAAATCTACAGCAGCGCCCTGGCTGACATCCTCAGTGAGCCAGGACTCGTCACCCCCATCACCGCTGGTCTGTACGCCAAGTGGGGCAGCGGCAAGTCCTTCCTTCTTGGCAGACTGAAAGGTAGCAATGGTGGCAGTACTGTTACCTTACTGAATAGACTTGTTAGTGTTGTGGTACATTATCGATAAAAGTATATGACACTGATGAGAAGATAGGAGATTACCTTGTGTAGGACAAATGCTAAAGCTTATGGTTTGAATATGAATCCTTTGAACACTATAAAAGAACCAAATTCTACAGTATTTGATTGCAATTCAAAATGGTCTTCTGATCAAACTCTTGTTTTAGATAACATTGAAAACAAAGTTTAGCACCGGAAGCTATTTTCTAAGTATTTGGTCATTTTCAGTCTTATGTTTTGATCTTTCATAATTTTTCTTTGTTTTTAACCATTGCTTTTGTCATGTTTATAATCCTAACCTCTTATCTGTATCAACCAGAATTGATCAGAATGAAAACAGTTGTCTGATATAACTATTTTTAGGTGAGATGAAGTCATTCACAATGCAGAATGTGCAGGAGCCTTTCTCTTTCAACTGGGTTTTATTCATCATACTGTTCCTGATCAACGCCATCATTGGAGAAGTGTTAGGTCTGGCAGTGAGATTCGAGGTTGGCCTTGGAGTGGGGCTTGGACTCTTCCCACTGGAGTATGGATTCCTGGGTGAGTGATGCTGAATATCTTCCTCAGCATGGTCTCTGTTCTCTGTGAAATGTTCTCAACATGTGCTACAGAAAGATGCACATGTATTCATCTCAACCAGCTATCTGTAGTGAGAGTGTGAGTGTACTTTTATGTGGCTTTTAGCAATATTTCAACAATATCACGGTTGGGGACACCAAAAATGGGCTTCACACATTGTGCCAATGTGGGGAATTGAACCTGGGTTTTTGGCGTGATGAACGAACGCATTTAACCATTAAGTATCAAACTGCCCACTCTTTGTAGCTGTACAGCACAGAAGTTATGTTGTACCTTTTTTAAAGTTTTGGCCTTGTTATTATCTTTCAGTTCTCTCAAAATGCGTATTTGCCTCTACCTCATGGTCAGTAAAATTTCTGATTCTATCAGATGAACCGGTTTGCAAAAAATTAACCGCAACATACTGCTTGTCTCCCCCTTAAGATCTTCTGTTCTTACTTTGTCCCTTGCGCCTCTAAGAATGGAAACAGATATTGATTAAATTCTTCAGCTGACAAATAATGACAAAGATCACAGCAGACTTTGGAAGAAGAAACCATCTACATCTCAAACAAATTTTCATCAAAATGTAATGAACCATGATTACAAGTTGAAAACACATATATAATACGTAAATTATATACATAACTCGTATTATTAAATCAAATAATGAAATATACAGACCGAAAACCATATACAGCCAAATTTAGATGATAATCTGACAGAACAAGAGAGAAAGTGCCGTATAGGGACCCCAAGTCACCCATGCAACCTTCCTACTGGCAAAGAAGGAGAGAGTGGCAAATATGGCTGGTCATGTGGCCAATATTGGTGCAAAAACATAGAAGGGAGGCTAACCATGGGTGAGTGTGATTAAATGCCCTCTTTTGAAGATTGAATTTCAAGTGTTCCACAAACGTTTGAATAGAAGAGGGAGACAAGCAAACAAGCATGAGTCATGATAAGTATGAAATGGAAATTTTATTCAGAAAATTACATTATGTGATTGCGGAGGATGTATAAGAAGCACTGTATACCTTCCCCGTCAGAGTTTGATAGTCATGAAAAGTCTGTATTTTGTCCGTCAGGTATCCTGAACATCTGTGCTCAGAGATATGACATGAACTTTGCTGTAAGTCTGAGTCAGGCCCTAGGGGAGAAGCAGCACCTCATCACGTTGCTGATAAAGATGCTGTTCTGTAACCAAAAGAGACGCTCCTCCACAGAGAAGATGGCTGCCTCTGTCTTTTCTGTCAGGTAAAAATTTTAAGTTTACATTGTGTTTGGTTTTTTGTTTGTTTAACGCTGCAGCTATATGACAACAGTCTGTAAATAATCGAGAGTGGACCAGTCAATTCAGTGATTGATATCATGAGCAAAAATGAACATGATCATGATACAGTGAAATGCATCAACCAAGTCAGTAGCTACCTAATTCTGTAAGTTGCTTCTGACATGGCAAGCTTCAGCATAGGGTGCTGAAGCCTAATTCTAATGTGGATCTTTATGGATCTGTACCTTGTGGGCTAATGTAAACACTGCATGGGAAACTAAATAATCAGGTTTCTTCCTTCACACAGGTTTCTGTTTTCTGAATGCACTCGACTGACCAGTGTGGGAGGAGAGAAGTCCCTGGCAGCCATGATAGCAACTTTGTGTGAGGCTGTAGAGAATGAGTATGGTATCTTGGTGTCCCGACTTTTTCGTGTCTTCAAACCTCGTACTGATCGTAAGTTGTGAATTACTCTTTGTCACCCATTCTGAGACTTTTGTTAGACATGATGGTTATATGGAGTTGGTTTGTTTAACTGTCATAATAATCACTTAATTACTCACTGCATATGCCAGTTGTAGAAACATTTCATAAAGCACTGAGTGCACCTGAGAAGATGGATGGACATGTTTCCAAAAGTGCTTTTGACTATTAATACATGCCAAAGTTAAAAGTATTTCGTAGACCTAATGCATCAAAGATTCCTGGTTATGCTGAGTGCTAGGTAATGTCAAGTCATTTACCTTCGCTTTGATTTTATGCGAAAATATAGCATCTTGACTATTGTGTTGTTAGGACTATTTGAATAGTCAATCAATCAGTCAATCAAGTGAATAATGCATAACAGACATTTTTAGTTTTAACAAACTCTGTCCTCTGCAGCCTCAAAGGGCAGGTTCAAGTCCATCTGTTGTATCCCAAACTTCATCTTTGTCATCATCTTCCTGTTGGTGGTGGCAGTCGGTATCGCAATGGTTGTTGTCTACAACATCTCCAACAACACAGCAGTCAATGCTGTTCTCATTGCGATTGTGTCAATCATTGGGCTCACCCTCATCAGCAATATCTACACCATTGCCCAGGCTACAATGGCACTGCTTATCTCTCAGAAGAAGCGAGTCCTCAAAGCAGCTGATAATGTAAGGATGTGTTGTTGTGAGCTTTTGCTTTTGTTGCCCCTGTTGGAATTTCAGGTCAGGATAGGTCCTCAGCAACCCCTGTTGGTCACTAGGATCAGGTTATTACAATGCATGACCTGACTGATAGTGTCTTATTGTTGTGACTGTGAATCTTTATTATTAATTATTAATATATTTTCATGCATCTGTATGTGACCATGGTCATTGTTGACACAGTAAACTTCAAGGTGCAAATCATGTAAACACTGTTGATATCTAGTAATATAACTGATAGTATTAATAATGATGGAAGCATACAACTTGATGGACTTAGCAACTTTTAGAATGCCGATCAGACTGTTGAAAATGCTCAGACATTTTAATCTTCTTTATGTAGCTTGATATGCTGAAGATGGATGGCTTCATGCAGCAGCTGAAGCTGGAGGTGGACCTGATGTCACGTATGGTTAACTGCATGGACAACTTCACCAAGCGGCAGACCCGGCTTGTGGTCATCGTGGATGGTCTGGACAGCTGTGAGCAAGATAAGGTTCTTCAGGTCCTCGACACTGTCAAAGCACTGTTCTCTGATGACAATGCTCCATTCATCACCATCCTTGCTGTGGATCCACATATCATCATCAAGGGCATTGAGCAAAATCTGAAGTCAACGTTCCTGGACACCAATGTCAATGGATTTGATTACCTGCGGAATGTTGTACATCTACCGTTTTACCTTCAGAGTCAGGGTGTGAGAGTTCAGAGACAGGAATCAGTTGGGCCAAGTAATTCTTCTCAAGAGAATCAAGCTGAGTCCCCAGGCAAACTGTACAAGGTGAGCAGCATTTGAAAAAAGTTGTAGCCTAGAAAGTTTACTGAAGACTAGGGGCTAAGTACAAGAGTCTTGGTAGGTCTGAGAAAGTCCATGACAATGGTTTCATGTGAACTAAGACACACTCCATGGCATGTCTTACAGTGTAGTTTCTTGGCTCGCTCCTCTAGCACAACAACCCTTGTGGTGTTCAGAGAGAGGGACCTTATTGGTACAATCACATGGCCACCTGATACTAATGTTCAAAGATGGATTAGGTATTGTCAGTGTAGGTATCTGTGTTTCATTTTGCCTTGGTTTTTCAGGGGTCCCACTGTATCAAATCTGCATAAGTCCAGACTAGTAGAGGCAGTAACACACACACATAGATGCACAGTGTTTTCTAAGTGCATTGAGTGTCAGTATTTAAGCCTCCTTTCAGCATGGTGTGAACACAGAATGCTGTGTAATGGTGGGTCTGTTTCAGCACCAGGATTCCATCTTGTCCACATCAAGTGAGACCTCCAAGTATCCCAGAAAGAGAAGCAAATCTGCCAAGTTCGGGAGTTTGACTGGGTCCCAGGGAGGGGTCAACACATCATCCTTCGACCTTTCCTCTCAGGTTGTGAAGAATGACTACTTCAGTGACATCAATCCGCGGAGTATGAGGAGATTGATGAACATCGTGGCTGTCACAGGTATGGAAGCCTTAGCTTTGAAAGATAGATGCTGAAATGGATGGATGATGAAACTAAATTATCCATTAAGTTAATTGAAATATGGATCTGTTTGTGAATCCCCTCAGTTTATTCAGAATTTTTGGTTCTTCTGGTAACCATGGTAACATGCGGTGTGCTAGAGATGAGTTTTGAGATGTTTTTCAGTGACAGTAATAATTTCTGTCTCCAGCTCGACTCCTCCGGGCGTACAACATCGACTTCAACTGGCATCGTCTTATGGCATGGATCAACATCATTGAACAGTGGCCATATCGTGTCTCCTGGATCATCTACTATTTTGAGGAGAGCGACTGTCTTGACAGATCCCAGTCCCTGCACTCTGTCTATCAGAAGTAAGTTTCCTCTAGTCTTTGTCTAGTTCTTGCCGTGGCCCATCAGTGTTTGATACAGTGTTCTAACTTTGTCAGAATATGTCCCGAGTAACATTTGCTTGTCTCCCTTAGGGATATTTACATTGCAAAATAGATACCATGTACCTTGATAGTCTTGCC
This sequence comes from Haliotis asinina, assembly GCF_037392515.1. Lineage (NCBI taxonomy): Eukaryota > Metazoa > Mollusca > Gastropoda > Lepetellida > Haliotidae > Haliotis > Haliotis asinina. The sequence goes on from NC_090281.1 coordinate 85,063,696, forward strand.
TTAAGGTGTCATGTCTCTACAGTACTTGTCCCCTTTTGGAGACATCAGGGCAGAATAGATTGTTAGTACGTCTTGCAAGTCTTAGGATCTTGGGTCAGAATAATTCTCCAGTATCTAATCGTTGTTTAAGTAGACTTTGGTGTGAATCCAAGGGAACCTTAAATACAGAACTGAACTTAATTCCTTGCAAGTGGAATCCATAATTTGTCAGCTTGTTGACAGGGTTAACCTGCCAGGTCATGTTTACAAAAAGGCTGTTGTTTGACTCCCGCCACTTGCTACTGAGACATTTTATTATACTCTGCATATATGATATTTTTCAGAATTGCACCAAGAGTGCCTGCTTCAAAGGATGTTGACCCTCTTGTAGAGATAGATAGAAATGTTCGCAAGCTGGAGGCATTTTTAGCCAGCAAGTCTGGAAACACACCACTTCTCAACGTCGGTGATCTGAGGAAGTTTCTTCCATGTACAATCAACCTTGACCCTTACCTTCGAAAACTCATTAGAGGTAATTCTTTCGTAGGCAATAAGAAATTTGTGATTCATAGAAACATAGAGACATACAATAATAACAGTTTAATAACAGGTGACAGTATATTAACAGATGAATTATAATTTGGCCATAGGTTTCACAGTTATGACATATGCTTGTAAGACCCGATTAGCTGTGGGTCAGGTTTGACAACTGGGATGTTGTGCACCATTCTGTCCTGAACAGTGTTTGTGAGAGGCATAATGTAATAGACTTATATGAACAGTACTGATTGATGCTGTTTGGGGAACCACATGTCAGAATGGTTCAATTCATTTACCAATGAAAATGGGCAAATGATATAAATATGATTTTAGTTAGAACTGATCATCTACAACTTATTCTTGTCATGAAGGGTGATTGAGTGGATCAGGTGACCAGGCTAGGTTACTACTTCATTGCTTGTTAATGTTCTCCAGAGTCATGGACTGATACTCACCATATCAATCACAGCTTTCATCCAGATTCAATTATTTACAGGCTGTTGCCATATAGTTGAAATATGCCTGAGAACAGGGTTAAACTGTAAAAGATCAAACAAGCAATAAAACTGAAACAAAAAATTCTCCTTCCCTTTAGAGATGCAACACAATGCTGACATTCAGAGGACAGAGTTTGGTCTAGGTCCTGTGTACCCCCCTCCTCAATCAACTCCCTTGCTGGGAGTGAGAGATAGCGACTCCACTCTGCCCACCAGAGGGAGCTTTGTTGGTCTACAGCAGAGAGTTCCGTCTGCTACATCCTTCACTGGTATGATGCCTGGTCACTTGATGCAGTATGGACCAATGGGGATGCAGGGTATGATGCCGATGCAGTACATGGCCCATCCAAGTCAGATGACTCAGAGCATGGTGAACCCTCCAGCACAGGGTTCAAGATCACAGCCACAGGTGTTCTTTCATGTAAGTATTGTGCTGTGCACAAGCAGCAGGACTGATTATTGTGATGAAGGGGTAGGAGGGGGCAGTTGCGGATGGACCATCAGGTCAGGGTTGGGGATCTTTTCTTTATTGAATTGTAAATCCAGCAAAACCAACAAAATATGAAGATAAAAGAATTTTAGCTTACCTTACCATAGGTCTATGCATATTACCTCAAGCTTTGCTTAAGAGAGATCAGACAGTTGTTGATCCGCCATTCCCTCAAATGGCTACCTCAGGTATCGAGGAGTGTATAGGCACAGAAGTGGCGTGATCTCCTCACCCGTGCAAGCGCGGATCATTCAAAAATCACTTTTACTTCAAGTGTCCTCGAGTGTGGACGTGTTTCTGATTCACTAGTAATATACCTACTGTTTTGGGTTTTTTTCTCTTGCTTTAGGTTGGTTCATATTTGGTAGGAATGGTTTGGTAGGAATGGTTTATTTAAGTTTGGGTTTAAGTTTAAGAAAAGATATATTTACTTCAGTCTTCACTTACCTGGCTACCTCTTGTGTCTTTTTCCTTTTAAATGTCGGGTGTTTCCTTCATCGTAATTTTCCCTGCATGTGTATGTCTTGGTGTATTAGTTGTAGTTTCTTGCACCATTATGCCTTGTTTTCACCATATTTGTTGATATGATTGCTAATTATTTTCTATTTTTCTACCCATGTTGGGGTTTTGTAGGGGCCTCCATCTTGGTTGTCACTGTCCCTGTCACGCCTATTTTGGCATGCTTATTGTTTTATAGGGGTGTTTCCCATTTTTGTGTAGGGTTTTTTCTTATTGCTGGGCTTAACGTACTTTACATTTTGCTTATCTCAAGAAGTGTTGCAGTTTTTTGTGTATGACTTGACAGTTTGTACTGTGTGCTGAGTGCAGATATCAGCCAAGGACCTTCTCCCTTGGTGCCTGGATTGTGTGTACAGTCAAGGAGCGCTATCATCACTGTGCACTGATATCCGTCGCCGTTTTCAAGGCTTTCCTTGTTGGCTTGAGAAGCAGTTCACACAGCGAAGACAGATGATGTCCCCCTGGCATCATCGTTGGGTTCACAGTCATCCCTACCAGAAACTCTTGACCATCGTCCTCTTTTTGTACCAGTAAGTACTGAACCAGGAGGAGTCTACACCTGTTAGTCATTAACCGAAGCCACAGTATTCAGACACTCATGTGGACTTTTCTCACCCCGACGTTCTTAGTCACCTGGAGGTGCAGAAGCGGTTCTTGTTGAAGCAGTCATCAGGTTCTGCCTTGCCCAGCACCACCCTGATGCTGATGCCAGCGTTGTCCCTTGCTTCAGTCATTGTGTCTTATTTGACAGTGCCTGCACTTCCCCTACTACAGCGGTGATGTTGTTGTTGGGTCCAGTGCCGGTGCAAGCACTGGTACAAGCACCGATAAAGGCGCTGACCTTGTTTCAGTCATTGTGTCATAAGCGCTGGCATTTGTACACCAATGCTCATGTCTCCACTATGTATGCTGATGTCTGCACTGACACCGACGCCAGCACTGACCACAACACCGACGCCAGCACTGACCCTTGCTTCAGCCATCGTGTCATAAGCGTCAACGCCTGTACACCTCTCCCTACTACGGCGTTGAACTTGTTGGATCCAGCGCCAGTACCAGTGCCGATGCCTCTTCTACCTACGCAACACCGATGCCTATGCCGTCTGGATGTCAGAGCTCGGGCTACTGCATACCTCGAGTGTCTTCATCTCATACCCTCTCTCGGGAGGAAGACTTACAGTGCCAGCTTGTGGAGGAGCATGCTTGGTTTGTAGAAGCCGAACACTCCCGGCAATCCAGCTCCCCCAGGCGCTGTTGCTCTCGGAGTCCTTGTCATAGCCATCGCTGTGGCTCGAGGTCCAAATCCCGTTCTACTCAACACTCTACAGATAAAGAGAGACATTCTATGTGCCTCACATGTGGGAGATGCCATCATAAATCCAGGCCTAGATCTCCCTGATGTCACCTCACCTTCACTGCTCACGTTCTCCAGATACTTCTTACAACGTTAGGGAAGACAGTCAACTGGCTTTGGTACAATGTTCAGCACCGGCTGCATCCTCTTAGCGACAAGGCACTAACATTAGGTCCCCATGTACCAGAATTCAACAACATTATTTATGAGGCTTCATTAAGCTCGTGTAGTACAGTCAACCTGTATCAATGTGGGGAAACGGGGCATTTGCTTCACAGCTCCTGTATTAAATGACCATGGTGTTATCTTCTGTGGAAGATCACTGATACAACTACCTGAAGAGCAGTCAACATACGGCAGTATTAAGTGGCAGAAGAATTTGCGCGGTTTTAATGAGTCTTCTATACTCATACTCACTCTTGTGAACAGTGACAAAGTTTGGATAGAACCGAATGCTAACGAGGGAATCACCAACTGCACAAGATTTCACAATGATCTCTTGGCTCCATCTACAATGTGATTGATCCTTGAAGTCAACGCCCTGTGCAGAATGATGCTAGTGCCGCATGTCAGGGAGTCATCTACAGATGTAAACAATCTTTTCAACGTTGGATAGGTTGCATGACAGGCTGCAGTCTAAACCGGCATTTGATTGTCTTCACGAGGCAAAGAGGTCTTCCACAGCTGATTCAGCGTTGTACATGTTTCTGGGTGTCAACAGCAACATAATTATGACAGTCAGCTGTAAGGAGACTTCACATCTTACTATGTTAACGATCTGATGACGAAGTGTTTTAGGTACCAACGTCTTCATTACAGATGAGGAGTGTACCTGTTCATATTATCTCTTCATGAATAGTCAACTGACTGAAACATTCCTGCAGCAACGACTGTGGCGTACACAGAACGGCGTCACATTGCCAGTAGATTGACAAAGTCAGACTTGAATGTGACACACATTAGATGCATTCCGGGGAAGGAAAATAATCGCAACACATGGTATTGAGACAAGATTCAAGCCATGATACCGTAAGCTCTGCTCTCTATGTTACCACTACGACAGTGGCAGTGTCCTCTTGGCCTACTCACCTCAGCATTTGAACCATCGGATAAGTTTTCAATCACGCCCATTGCTACGTTACTGAGACTTATCTGACACTACTAACTGCAACATTCATCTCTATGTAGATATGTTGCTACAAGGTTGGGGTGCCCATCCAGACAACAAGGTTGCAGGGGGGGATTTGGGCAAGCAATGCACGTACTTTGCATGTCTACCACCTGGAGATGAAAGTTGTAATCGGCATAGTGCGACATTGGTTGACTGCTTTGAGGAACAGGCTACTGTTGGTCTACACCACACCACTTGCCTAAACAGTCTAGGATCAACATGATCTCCCAGGCTGCTACTGTTAGTCTTTCAACTCTGTGACTTTGTTGACTACTGTAGCTTCTACATGAAGCATGCCTGTCTAAGGTGCATGCAATATCTTGGCAGACGTTGTCTTGAGTCCTTCACAAGCATCTCCAACAAAGTGGATACATCAGATTGGTGTTTCGTCTCATCAGTCAGACATTCAGATCATGGCGAATAGACCTGTTTGCCACCAGGTTCAACAGATGCCTACATTCGTTTCTCTAGTACCAGATCCATTTGCATAGACGACAGTTGCTCTATGCATCTTATTTGAAGGAATCAACGCTTATGTGTTCCCACCTCTAGTTTTCCTACCAGAAGCTATCCGAAGGATAAACAGATGACAATGCTTGGTCTGACTTGGGTCATTCCTACTGGCTAGGGTGAAAATGGTCCCAGTTCCCATTGAGGAACTAGAACAACCTGAAATCTAAATATTTTAGATATTAAAATACTTACCTTACCATAGGGCTGAGATTCCCTCCCAATGCTGGACACTCCTCCCAGCTCTGGGCTCTTCAGACCAGCTCTCCAGTAAAAGTGATATTTTGATGATTTATGCTTGCGCGGGTGAGATCATGCCACTTCTGTGCCTATACACTCGTCAGTACATGAGGTAGCCATTCAAGGGAATGGCGGATCAAAGACTGTCTCATCTCTTTTAAGCGAAGCTTGAGGTAACATGCATATACCTATGGTAAGGTAAGTATTTAAATGTCTAAAATATTTAGATTTTAGCAAAACTGATCAGTTGCAAGAAAACATGTTTAATGAGACAAACTTTGTTTTGTAACATTTTCGCCAGAAAAATGTTTCTTCTTTTCCTTTTTCCACCCTCATAACAATGATTGTTTGCCAAAGAATATGTCGACTAAAATCTTGATGTAGAGTTAAGACAAAACTACAACATGATTATATCACTTGCTTTCTCAACTGTATAATAATATTGCAACAGCAAGTTGTCCATCTCTGTACCATTATCTTCTCACAATCACTTCATCATGGCTTTGGCTGATATGGTGTCAGTTAAGACACAAACTGATATCTATGTTTTAAAAAAACAAGGTACAGTATTCGTAAGAAAATATTAATCTCATGTTCTGTGTGGAGTTGCATGCCTAGGGCATGAATGAAATGTGATGGGTTAGACTCTCAGATGAAGGTTCTAGGTTTTCCACTACAGTACCATGCTTTATTGTGTTGTCTGATGTCATTTTGTCAATGCCATGATATAAATTAAATGTTGTTCAAAGCTGTGTTCACTGTTTTTCAGGACCTTGGAAAAGATGTTTGTTTGAGTCAGCTAGATGTTGATTCTGTGTGCAACCTGCTCCATAAACTGCAAGGAGTCAACCAGCAGATGCTTCCAATATACATCGACAGTATCCGTGACAACAACATCAGTGGTTTAGTTCTTGCCAACTGTGATATGGATGAGTTGGGCAAAGTCATGGGCATGAAGTTTGGAGACTGGCAGCTTTTCAAAGTGGCCATCTTGTCTTTGATAGATTCAGAAGCATCACTAGCTTCAAGCAACACCAGCAACGATGTCCGTGGAGTAAACAGCAGTTCTTTCAACAACAAGTACATGGACCAGAGAGAGTCAGCACCAAACCTTGGGGAATCCAGTAAGAAGTTTGCAGCATCCAGTAGAAGCAAAGATAGCTCCACGTCAATGCCAGATCGTAACGCTCACTCAGAGGCAGAAATCATGCGAAGGGGGCGCTTCAAACGTACAGACAGTATAGTACAGCAACTAAGCTATGAGACTGCCATCTTGAGGGAAGCTTTGGAGGAATTTACTGAGGAGACGTCAGATGTTGAAGAGATGGACCAGAGAAATGATGAGACTGCTTATCCGATTCAGTACAACAGATCCATGTCTGAGGAATCTGCTGGTTACAGTATAGATAACTCCAAGAGAGACACCTCCCAAACTTTCACTGCAACAATAGAGACTCCATCTTCCATTGATAGATCTGTAGAGGGAGCCATGGGTGGTGAGAGGTTGTATCCTGTGATTGACAAAAAAGATGATGCCCACCACCCTAACCAAGACCATGGACACGTACAGACACTGTCTTCCAGCTTGGAAAAGCTTGCAAAACCATTCATTCAAGTTTTGGAGCATCCCATGGGCTACAGTAGTGAAACTGACAGGGTCCCTCTCATCACCATACCTACAGATAATGTCATTGAAGGAGCAACTGCTTGGTCATCGGCAGTCGAAGGAGGCCCTCCACTTGAGAGCCATCTCTTGCAAAATAACACCTCAAAGCATAAATCAAAGTCTGATTCGGATCATGAAGAATCTACCCTGTCAGAGCCCCGCATTGCCACTTTCTGCATCGAATCCGAGGATTCCTCAGACAACACCATGGGAAGTCCAACAGCCCCATCCCGTCGCCCAGAACCTAGGAAACGGTCGTTCGAGGACAGTGTTATTCAGTATTTCCGTACTTCACCACCTGCATCAGAACAAGTCAAAGCAAAGAAGAGTTTGGAGTCCCCCCCATCTGAAGTTCCGGCGGAGATGTCTTCTGGATCATATATTGTTAAAAGTGCCTCTCATCCTGACAGAATAAAGCCTGATGAGGACAAGGAATCCTTTGTGTGAGAACAAAGCGATAGGATAGGTTCCTGTGGCAACTTCCAATGTAATGACTATCTCCTAAATACATGACTTGTGTATCTATAATGGATTCAGTGCCTTGATGGCTCTGTAGGATCTGTATAGTGTATTATGTCGGAACATTAACCAGATGTTTACTTCATCCCAGATCTTATTACATAGTGCTTACCATTTTTTTTTTTCAAATCTCAATGTTTTTGCCTTACACAGGACTTGGTTGAAATTTAAGTTTATTTGTTAACTGTTACAGATATTTTGAGTATACTTTTATCAACAAGTATTGGAGCTTGGAAGAGACATAGGTTAGATTCTAATATCCTGTAAATCTTTCTTCTTACAATTGAGGTAATAAACTGTAATGAACAATGCCTACAAGGTAAACAGTGCCTCTGTCTAGGTTCAATATGCCATCCAGTGAAAATCATTTCTCTGTAATGTTATGGTAACTGATCATGCTAATGACATTCTGACTGTCTGCTGATGATTGTAATGCAGTTTCATTGTTTCATAAATTAACTTGAAGTATAGATTATGTTACTCTTCAGATGGTTGTGTTAACCATCTAAAGCCCTCAATTATTTAAGCAGAAGAGCTATCAACACCACTGCAGCAACATCTGTGCTACAAATATAACAAAATAATGATAAAAAATTACGCCCTTTTTGGCCAACTTACACTAAAGACTGTTAGTGTTTTTATGTCCATTTTATGAGAAAAATATGATCTATCACAATGAGAACTCATGACTTATTTGCGATGCACATGAAGTAGCAGTATACTACTAGTATATTTCATCAAAAGCTGTGTTCATTTTTTTCCATCAAAGTTGATGCAATCTCACATGTTTCAGTCTGTTTGAATAGTTGTGTTACTGTATGAACTTGTTTTAAATTTTTATTGCATAATGTTTTTTGTGTTTTAAAATTGACAGATTTTGTTTGTTAGTCGCTTGTTATCTCTATCATGACAAGTAATATATTGAGATAAGTTTTGTTTGTATCAAGTATTGTTAAATGTTTATACAATTTATTCATGCTTTTAATTGGAATTCCATTTAATTAGATTTGTTTATCTTATACTTATCCATATTGAGCTGATGAAATGATTGTTTTTCTATCTTGTGTTCTTTATTGTTTACATTTCACAATAGATTGCTTTGTTCAGATTTTAGCAAACACCCAGAGAACTTTACAAAAAAAACCAACCCCAACATTGTCTTAAAATGATTCTTATTGTAGAAGACTAACCTTTTATGCTATCAAATATTTGAAGGTAATTTTGAGACTAAACCAGTTATTGTGGGGCTTCCTTCTATGTCGAAAAGTATATCTAATATGAATGTGCATGTCCTTTTGTTTTATTTATTTGTGAACTTATATTTCAAGGTATAGTGAACTCTGTCCAACTCGGAATATGTGTTTTTTGGCATGCTGTATAAACTGGACTGAACTTACAGCCCAAGCCTTCAGGTATCGATATTAGAAATTTCTGTGTAACTTGGACTGCTGTCTAATGCTGACATTTTAGTCGGTCCCAAGCTGGTCTGAAGTAGACTGAGTGCAGTGTACATTATTTACATTTGCAGGTAGTCATCCCTGACTTCTTGTTCTGATCTCCTCTGTCTAATTTTTAATCTACAAAAGTGTGACTTCAGAGAAATGTTTGTTATACTAGTTTACTAATTATATTAATTGTACATAATTAATTTGATTGCAGATCAAAAGTTCTATTTAGGCAGACATAGTAACTTATGGCAGGTACAGTGCATCGATAGGTCTCCAGTCTTGTGCGATACAAAGATGGATATGCAGGATGTAAAAGGCTGAAGTACAATGGAATATAGGAGAGTTCAACATGGAATTGTGCCAGAACACTGTAGATGTAAAAACCTATTGACAAGGTTGTTTGTTGAAACACCAGTGTTTTTAGGAAAATAGTTTTGATGGTCATCAGAGCTATTCTTAAATTTGTTTATACGTTTTATAACTTGAACCACCAAGCAAAGACATAGAGCTCTTTTGGAACTAAATATACTTCGAAAAAGGGTTAGTTCAAAGCCACTTTGGCTGTGTTTCTATGACAGGTCCTGCACTGTGTTAAATTTTAAGCATCTCCATACCAAGACAACCTCTGGAATAGACTGAGGTAAGAATTGTCTCTCTGAAGCTTGAACACAATGTTATTGCTGAGACATCTTTGTCAATACGACCTTAGCATTTTGTTTTTAGTATTCTGACTCAAGAATAGCTCTTATTGTTATTATTCATTGAAGGAACAAGATCTCAGAAACTCCAACATTTATGTGTCATAAACTGAGAATTGTTGGATATTTTCAACCTCAGATTCAAAGTCTTTATTTTTCAGTGTAAGCATGTGTAAGACAGTGTGAAGTGTGGTAGTTTCGTTGTTGTTGTTGTGGATGATGATGATGATGATGATGATGATGATGATGCACAGGAGGATTTTTGTTGATGTGTTTGTCAAGACATTCCAGTATTTCTGAGTGTGTGTTCAGCTTCGCCCTCAATAATATCCTTGTTAAACAATCATGTGTGAACTGACATGTCATGAGCAAAGTTGTCAAGCCAACATTCAGTCTCCTCACTGACCAGCACAGGTTGCTGGGGACCGATTTCTTCCCAGAATTGCCATGGGTTGTTCCTGAATAGGTATTCCAAAGGAGGTAATCCTTGGTATACAGTTGCCCTGTGTTAGTATTGCTGCTCGAACAGCAAACCAGATAAAATGGTCAATTGTCCATGTGAAGTACCCTTGAGCTAACCCAAGAAGTATCTCTGCCTATGTATGAATAAACAGAAGTGAAAACATTGAAACATTCATCTGTATGTTGTTTGATGCTGGATTTGGTATATTGTTGTCAAGACTTGTACTATACCATTCCACAAAAAGTAGGGATATTGGATGTACAAGATTAATATAATGCAAATAATGAAGCCAAGGAGGAAACAGATGATGAAGAGAAATTATGTGACCAATCATTCCATTGCTTTGGAAATGTTTCATCTGAAATGTTTCATCTGAAATGTTTCATTTTCGCATAGTCCCTGGCTAGTGGTATGCTCGGAAAATGGAATATTCCCTATTTTGGGGAATGGTATACTTTAATAGCTAGGCATCAGCTGGTTATATTGCCTTCTGTATGTGGACTGTTCTGTCATCTGGAGTTGCTTTGTACAGCTGAGACATTGAAAAATTGGTCATTCATTGATTTACTATTTTTAACAGCTCTTGGCAGTGTTATGGACCTTGCATTAAAGGTTTTGCACTATGATCAAAATCATCAAAGGAGGAGCTAAGATTTTCTTCAATTATACCTGCCACAACAGAGCACTTGATGCTTTGTTTGCCCCCAATCTTTGGATGTCCATCACAATGGCTCATCATATGGTCAATCTTAACTCCCTGGGGATCATACAACTCTTGCAGTCTACTAGGCACACCAGCTTAATGTGGCTGTCCCATCCTTATGTGGTACCTACTAACAGTCATGTGTACTGGAACACAGTCTAAGTAATCTTAGTCTCAGTATATTTCGTTACACTCCACCACTGAGTCTAACTAAACCTAGTAGGAGGTCGCGTCAGGTAACCTTTGAGCAACCAATAACTGTCCAATCAAACGGGAGACGGTTAAATAGATTTAACCAATCAGACAACGCTACATTTTTGGGATCGGAGGTACTTTCAAAATATTCAGTGTCACTGACACAGATCTCTCCACAAACAAAAATCCGCATATAACATTTATTTGACCTGCAGTATATATGCTTTGGGGTTTCTGTTGACATGGTTACCATTAACTAATATTTCCGCAAGACAACATCCTTGAATATTGCCCAAAACACTATTTTCAGCGACTGTTTACTCGCTGTTGTCATGGTTGTACGTAAGCCATATGCATCATGTCACAGGTGGGCTCGAAACTGGCACCTCCAAGCTCGCTGGATTATTAGCCTGGCGCCTTTGACAGCACACCCACTTTGCCTGCAAAACAACCTTACAATAACTGTTGCTCTAAGACTGGTGTGTATTATACAATAAGGTATCATTGCAAGTTTGCTTGTCAGGTTCTGAGATTGATAGGAGATGAGCCCACATGCACAAAGCCACCTTAGCACAATAACTATTTGAAGCCAGTTAACAAAGATGGGAGTAATGATTGTCATGGTTCACTTTGACAGGAGCCTGGCAGTTGACAGCAGTTTGTGTCCATAACCACAGTGTTAAATCTTTTACAACTACTTTTGTATAGTTTGCTGAAAACAAAGCTTTGCACTCTTTTTTGGACTCCCTCAGAAACATATTTCGTCATTCTTCATTTTTCCTAAGTTTTGTGTACATGATAAATAGCCTCCTGAGAACAATTCTCTGCAGTAACCGGCTTGTTATCATAAATGTCTAGGTTATTCTATTTTGAGTGAATGAGTACTCAGCAACATTCCTGCTATATGCTGTTGTCTGTAAATAATCAGGATCAGAGCATCAGTCTGCGCTGTTGGGAACCAATGACAACTGTCAACCAAGTCAGCGAGTCTGACCACCCAATCCAGTGTACTGCATGCTATGATGCTATACTGCCTATACATTTGACAAAGACATTCAGGTATTTCATTTGTTTAAGCTACAATGAGCAGTATTCCAGCTGTATGGTGGTAGCCTACATACAATCAGGGATGGACCAGATTATCCGGTGATTGTGAGCATTTACCAATGAATGTGGTCTCTGATGACATTCACAAAGCAATATATTTCTATGTATTAAACCAGCACACACCAGGGTCAGCTGGCATGGAGTAATATATTGGAGGGTGGAAAGATGGGACAGGGCAGAGGCCAAGACCCACTTCGTGTGGTGTTGGCAGTGGAACAGTTGTTCCATTTTTGGATGATACTAAGTTAAACCCAAGTTAAACCCAAGTTCATATGTTGGTCTAAATTTCACATTGTTCCAAATTTGACAAAATGTAATATTCATCTCCTCAGAAAGCTCTTTATTGGTGAAGTTTATTCTTCACATTTGTTCCCAGCAGTGAGAACCTCTGACTCTCTTCAAAATGTTCATCTGGTTTCAAATAAGAATTTTATTTTTTCTGCTAAGTATGTTTCAAGGTGTTTCATTCAAGGTGTTTCATGTTTCATTCTAAAAACGACTGGGAACACAATACATAGCCACCTTGAGTTCTGAAAGACTGTTGTGGAAGTGTTGGGCCGCTTCAAGTTAATGAAGAACAGACAACACATTGTGTCAATAGTGTAACAATTTATTTGTTCGGACACTCATCTTCCATCACAATTTTTCTATCATTCATAACATACCAGTACATTTTCTTTGTATTACTTGGCTCACAAATCTGAAGATCTCAAACATTCACATAGATGACGAGAATAATTAGTAAACCAAAACTCCTAATGTTGACCAATTTATGGATAAAGCACTTTACAGGAAGGAGGATAATTATCTTACTCCATCAACAAAAAACAGCTACACATTTTTATCTGGTCTTTTTCACATTTTCTGTTTGTACACACTTAATGGTTTCATAAATAACATTTTATCCATTTCTAAAAGTGCACAGATAAGATACCTTCTACATTTGTCATTTTTCATACTGCATGCATACTACACACTGTTTCGTATGATGTACAAACTAAAGGGTTACAGAACGGGAGCTTGTTCCATAACATAATCTTTGTGCTGAGATGATGTCAGTTCCCAAACATGAACAAACACTGATGATCATCCTGTCACCAAGATTTCATCATGGAACAGACCAATGTGTAAAGTGCTTAATGAAACTGTGATCCATACATTCTGATGTACACAGCATGCACTATTTGTTGAGTATGCATTTATTTAATAGTTACATAACTAAGTTTTTAACCATTTATATGAGCATTTGAATGTATGTGAACCCTGACTTCTCGAACAAGCAAGTTGTCCTAAAAGCCCATGAAAAGTACTCCAGGTATTTTATAGCATGACAGCATAATGTTTGAGTAACACCTCATGTGATGCAGGTCTCAGGCAAATCCAAAATGCCTAGAAACCCTGTAATACAGTCAAGTCTCATTAATCTGACATCTTCTGTTGCACTGCAAATTGGCCAATTAACGAGGATGTCGGACTAGATAAATGAGAACAAGTTATGTTTATTCAATTTGTTATGAACAAAAGATAAAGCCGACTGAGGATAAACGGAGGTCAGATTAACGAGACTGTATGCTAATGTACTGCTAATGTACAACTCTGACATCAGACTGATCAATCAGATGATTATCAAATAAGACTTGACACTGCAAAAAAATCTTATTATGGCTGTAGAGCAACTGGAATGAACATTGTGGTGGAATTCCAAAACTGAGACACGGAATGAAATTAAACACCCTTGAAAACCTTCACTGACACGTAGCTAATCCAAAAAATGCTACTGAAATTGCACAGTTGTCAAAACTCAGGATGTACCAATCTAAATAATATAGCTTTTATTATAATCCCAAATCCTCAACAATCAGTTCCTGATGAAGGCATCAGCAGAGACAACAAAATGTTGCAATGTAAAAAAACAAAAATGTCGCAACAATTAAAAGAGCTAATCTGGTACCACGAGGCAGCACCAGTTTAGGAATCCTGCAACAAGAACAGCTGTGACCATATTTATATAGATCAATACGGCCAAGGAACCCTGTCACTGGGTTGGGAAAACAAAGCTAAAAAATGTCACATCTGTGAACTTGAGCATCCATCTGATGATCTTTCCTGGTCAAACAATGGTCTGCTGAGTTTCAAATACCGAGAAAGTGTATCTTCTCCTTTCTACAAATATTTCTAGCAAGCACTTGCATGGATAATATAGGAAATACTTTACATTATAAATCAATATCACAGAAGAAATCTAAATGGATTTCATATATAGAAACTATTGCATGTAAAAATATTCCCTTTGGATCATCATAAAAATTTCAAAACTACCAATAAATATTGTTTCTATATTTTCCAGTCTTATTCGCATTTATACCTGTAGCATGAAAAAATTGGCTCTCTACAAAAATATCTGAACAGTGTTTTTGTGTATTTTGTATCACAGCAAGAATATGATTAAATTATTATTCCATACCATATTCGAGGTTTCTTCCTTACATGTTAACAAACTCAGAAATTAATTATGAATGAGCTCATTTCAATCCAAAATTGTGATACATACAAGTGAGAGAGATTTTTCTGAGAAATACTGGAAATTTTGAATTTTCAGGTGATCTTTCCTTTACAACAAATGAACACATTTCAACATATATCTGACACAAAATATCAGCTTTGTTGACTGGAACACTGGATACAACCATAAGCAATGACTGGACCTTAACAAAAAATTTCCTACTGGTATATTTCAGTTTAACTTGTCACACTGATGGTCAATTTTTAAACAAGAATATGCTAAATTTTATTTGCCTGAGAGGAAAATGATGTCTTAGAATAGTGACGAAACACAGGCACCATATCTTCCACCTGAGGATGTCTCGTAGAAATACATGGCTACAATGGCAGTTATCACAGCAAACAGCATGAGTATCTGTGACCACACCAGCCATTGAATGCGCTTCTCAAGGCGGTTGTTAGTGGTAACCAGTTCATCCATCTGAAAGGAATCATGTCTATATTTACAATAAATACGAAATAATTTTTTTCTGTACATAAACACTGTGAGTGAGTGAATTTAGTTTAACACCGCACTCACCGCAATATTCCAGCTGTATGACTGTGGTCTGTAAATACTTGAGTCTGGACAAGACAATCCAGTGATCAACAGTGAGTGAGCAAGTTTTAGTTTTACGCCGCACTCAGCAATATTCCAGCTATATGGCGGCGGTCAGTAAATAATCGAGTCTTCACCAGACAATCCAGTGATCAACAAAATGAGCATCGATCTGCGTATTTGGAAACAGATGACATGTGTCAACCAAGTCAGCTAGCCTGACCACACAATCCCGTTAGTTGCCTCTTACGACAAGCTGAGTCGCCTTTTATAGCAAGCATGGGTTGCTGAAGGCCTATTATACCCCGGACCTTCACGGGTCCCTTAAAGAAAAGACCAATATATCTGATCATCAGTCTGTTTCCCAGATGAAGTCTGTTATAGCAGTAAAATATGAATATAGACACTTTAAAAAGTATGGCCATAAACATGAGGTACATTTTGCAGTTCAGATTGCACTAGTGCAATATCTAAAACCAGTATGGAGCCACGGACTGAGCCACATGACATGATTTTTTTAATACAAATATGCACACACGTCAAACAATTTGATCTGAAACATTACCTGCATTATACTAGGTAGAATTAACTCCGAAAGCTCTGCTGTTTGGAGTAACAAAATAATTTCAATTTTGCTCCAAATTCGTGAACAAAAGATGTGATGTTTAGCTGTTTTAATGTCTAAAATAAATACCGATTCACAAAGACGATGACAGTTGTTTTCTAAGCAGTAATTAATTTTTATGAAATACATTTACTGTACGTTACATTCTCACACTAGCTCTGGTTTCGTTCGTTTCTGCAAAAGGAAAAATGATTTTTTTCATGACATCTTCAATCATCAAAATTGTACTTCTTGTGACGATATACACAAAACAATATAATGTTATTGTTACGACACACTGACAATTTATAAGTCTCCCCGTGTCTGAACATTCTTCGAAAAAAATAGACCGCGAAAATCATCGACTTCGGATTTGCTAAACTAAAGATCAACACATCGAGGAGAAATACTACAACACAAGCAACAAATGACAGCTGCTATTGAACACAACTAACAGTAAATAACTGAGGATGACTGAAAGGTAATTCTGGTGTATAGTATGGATCTTACGGGAATTTGAATCAGTTTAGAAAATGTATCAATGGTCGTTTTCCAACTCGTTCATATTTTACTTCCACGAGTGCCATGCCGTGTACGTGCTTCCGGTTTCATCAAGGGTGGGTACAATTACAAATATTGTGATATTGTTTCATGATCTGCATTATATAGGTATTGAGTTGTTTTCTTTCAATGTATATGTGTTCAGATTCTGCTTATGAACGCGCATTTTCAAACATCCTTCGTATCTTGTCACTTAGAAAGACCGCGAGTTTGGCCACGCCCTTTCGGGTCATCTACGGCTGTCAACTTTGTGAATGTTGGAAAGTTTATCAAACAAAATCAAAATAAAATCGCTAAATCTGGTAATTTCTGTGCAGAGACAATAACATTTACCTATTCACACCGTGTAATTAATTCCAGATAAAATAGTTGGATATGTCAAAAGGATGGCACATTCTCTTCGGCATCACGATACATGTGGAGTTGTTTG
Source organism: Haliotis asinina (assembly GCF_037392515.1). NCBI lineage: Eukaryota > Metazoa > Mollusca > Gastropoda > Lepetellida > Haliotidae > Haliotis > Haliotis asinina. The sequence goes on from NC_090281.1 coordinate 85,080,490, forward strand.
TTTACCGCCGTTGCCATGATCGTTCCTGTTCGTCCAATCGATGATGTAACATTGAGATTGGTTTTGTTTGTTATTATTTGTGCCGAAAGTTACTAATTTTTAGAAAATGGGAAACTTACGGGCTTTCTCTTCGTCAAGGAACAAAAAATATTGATTAAACTATCAAAAAATATTTCATTATGAAGAAAATATTAGACTGGGTACCGCACGACGGTGGTGCGCTGTAAGTCAACAATGGCCATTATTTTCGACTGCGTGCCGAGAAATTCGGCGATCTCATTTTTATTTCGCGGGCGTTTCATTTTAAGGTATATAAACGTATTGAACATTATATATTTAAAAAGGTGAGAATTAGTACATTCCATACATAATTCATATGACACGTAAATCCGACTCGTTGAATAATTATTGCAAGTTTTATTTGGAGATGTCATTATCCTGCACTCCTGTCGAATGGGTTCGACGGCAGCATTGAGAGGATTAATGGGAAGCATGGGTTGCAGTGATCAACAGCATGCGCAGCGATCTGCACAAATGGGAACCAATGACATGTGTCAACCAAGTCAGTGAGTCTGACCACCCAATCCACTTAGTCGTCTCTTACGACAAGCATATTCATCTTTTGTGGCAAGCATGGGTTGCTAAAAGGCCTATTCTATACCGGATCTTCAGGCATTTCATTCGTTTGAGAATGTTTAAATAAAGCAAAGCAATACTTTACTGACATTATGCCCTTCGAAGCCAGGACACCAGAAATGAGCAGAGTATTGAGATTACTAAGTGAGCAAGCGTATTGTATGACGTAAACAAAACAAGTGTGAAATTTTGTACTGCCGTAGTCATATCACAAACTTGCCTGAATGGAATAATTTCTTCATTATACATTTTATTCATGTTCTAGTATGCAGTAAATCAAGGTAAACAAGTCTAACTGTCCTCTTCACTAACTTCACATTGTATAGTTTAATGATGTCCGATGACAAAATACAGAAACAATAGTTGATAGACAAAAGTGAAATGTGCACATGTGCATACATGATATAAATGAAACTTGTCATGTTTCACCATGTTAACAACAAATTTTATACGCCACTTTTAGCAATTTTCCAGCAATGCAATGTCAACTGTCACACCCCTCCATGGTAGTAAATGAACCAACCAACTAATCAGGGGTGTTACATCGTTCCTTTGTTTGGGACAAACATCACTAAGAACTACCAAGACCTTGACCACTTTGAACTGATTACCTATATATATATAATAACACAGGTGACGTGTCAACCACACTGCCCAAAGAGGTTAGAATCCCTGAAAGCTACAATCTGACAACTCACCTGTTTCGACATGCGTGCTACTTGTTCTGGCATTGACAAGGGTATTTCCTTGCTGGGTGTGTCTGGGGAGCCCTTGCTGGCTGTATAGATACAGCGCAGTCTGAAACAAAAGGTGGGATGTTTGTGTTACAGGAAGGCAGAAGATGATTGTTATGCATAGGCTGCACTTCCAGTGACTGATACTATGACCAATGAACTGTATCAGTGGACCGTGGTATATCTGATGACACATTTGGTTTGTTAAAACTTGGTAATATTGTTTGAGTTGATTGAATCTGGGTCAGAAAATCCCTTCTCCAGTAGTACAGAGAGTGATAGTGTTTGATCACATTGGCCCATGAGCCTAAAAATGGCCACTTCGGCTTTCAAAACCCTGAAAAGAGTAGAGATTTTGTGCAAATCTGGTTCTGGAAGACAAAGAGTGTCACTACAAATTGTGGGTGCACAGATATAGAAAGATGTCAGGAACCAAGCTATCATGCGAAGCCTAATGCCGAGATCCAATCGGGTCGCTTGTCCCTTCGGGTAGTGTAAAGGAAATACTACATATCAGATATACAAGAATCTGAGGTAGTATAGACCACGAACCATATACAAAGATGACTTTTGCAAAGATGGGTCCAGCACACCCGCCAACGCACAAGTCGAAGGAAAGGTAGGCGAGTAGACACCCAAACATGTGGCCAAACCCGGAAACCCCCACAACATGGACTAGGGGAACTGCAGCTCGACTTCTTGATTGTCTTTCCTGTTTAATATGGGTGAATGGCAGATTTTGCCAAGTCTGCACATGAACGTTTTCTCGCCAATTGGAGGTGTTCTATTCCACCGGTGGCTCGAACTGTTTCTTGCATCTTGTAGCTGTACACTGTAATTGTTTCTCCACCAGTGGTCGGCGGCAAGTTCCAGAAACTGGCGAGGGATCTGGTAGAAGGTGCGGCCCGAATGCTCTAGGATTTGTTGCTCTAGGATGGAGAGCAAGACACCAGAACATTTCTCCAGCAGGATCTCGAAGACTTCAGCCATGTCGGAAGTTGTCTTTGTTTGTGGCTTGGAGTCTATACTACCTCGGATTCTTGTATATCGATTGCGATATGTGGTATTTCTTCTAAGCTTCTCGAAGGGACAAATGACCTGATCATATCTTGGCATAAGCTTCGCGTGATAGCTTTGTTCCCGGCATCTTTTCTATAGCTATGCACCCGTAATTTGTAGTGACACTCTTTGTCTTCCATGGGCCCGTTTCACAAAACTCTTGTCAGCCTAAGACCTCGTAAGTTTTCTCGTAGCCATTGTATCTCCTACACTGTGACACAGGAGCTACGGATGCTACAAGAAAAGTTACGAGAGCTATGTGAAACGGGGCCCACAACTACATTTGAACAAAATCTCTACTTTTTTCGGGGGTGTGGGAGCCAAGGTGGCCGTTTGGAGGCTTCTTGGCCTAGGCCAAAACCATCACTTTCCATACTACTCTTCACTCATCACAGCAAGATACATCAAGATGGATATATCACATATGACAAATAAAGAGAGGTGTCAGCAGGAATAGGAATAGTAGGCTGGGGACTTAGAGAGTGAGTGAGTGAGTTGAGTTTTTTCATGCGGCACTCAACAATATTCTAGCTATATTCCAGCAGTCTATAAAGAATCAAGTCTGAGACAAACAATCCAATCATCAACAGCATAAGCAGCAATCTATGCAACTGGGATACAATGATATCAACCAAGTAAGCGAGTCTGACCACCTGATCCCGTTAGTAGCCCCTTACCACAAGCATGCGTTCACTGAAAAATGACGACACAGAAAAGAGACACAAAGTGCATTGTAGTGCATGCAAGGGGCATGGGAAGGTGGTGGTAGAGGGGAGTGCTGCTGTTACCTGTGCTCCATGATGCTGTCCCTAGGTACAGTCTTCCATAGCTCACTGATGGACGAGCTGTCATCTGTCACATCCATCCCCATGATGAGGAATTTGTCCTTCTGGATGGTGCTATTCTGGTAGCCTACACAAGCGAAGATAAATCAGTCACACAGATATGGACACACCATTGACTACATGTTAACTCTCTTAAGCAAAATATTAATTCCCATAAGCAAAAAGTGGAAAAGCAATTCAAATTTAGATACATGAACTCCATCTGACATCAGACATTTAAACAAAGTACCAAAAGAGAGGAGAAAGACTTTATGACACACCTTTCACATTTTTGCGGCAAGGAAATAAGGCAGGGTCAAAAAGACAATGCTTGCATATTATAAACCCATTGGCAGTCAAATCCTGCCTGTTTGTTCTCTCCCCTAGTCTGCAGCCAGATCTACACAGCTTATTTATCATCTCAATCTGCTTTGTACAGGAAATATTGCTTGTACCGAGGTCAAACAATGTCTCTTGGGAGAAAAACAAACAAACAAACAGCAAACTTGGATAAGAGCTCTAACCACTGCATCTTATGACATGGTTATGGGGCTAGTGATGGGTTGGGATAATTTTGTATAGAGAGGTATGGTGAGCATCCCTTTCAGAGCCCTGCTAACTGACCTGCCTGCAGGTAAACATACACCTCTGTGCAAGTTCCAGCCTTCACAACACCTGAGCTGGGGCGTACACGGTACTTTTCAGGGGATGTTGTCTTCACTTTGTATGCCACTGAATACGGGTGTGTGTTGGTTAGAGATATAATGTCATAAGATTCCCGACCATTCTCATCAACATTAAACTCCAGCTCCTCAGCAGGACTACAACAGACAAAACATGTTAGTTAGACAGAGTAACATGAATGTTTTTTGCATACCATCTTCAATGACTAAGCACTATAATGTGACTTAAAATTGTTTGAAATCAATACAGGCATAAAACATTGTACCGATTTTCAAATTGTCTTCTGTCTGTGACCATAGCCACTGGTATGATGGCCAAGTCTTGTAAAATTCTGCTGGTTCTCTTTAATCTCAGCTGATAATAGTTTGCAACATTACACTGATCTGAAAATGATGCTAACAGGACAGTTCAGGCATGTAATATCAAAAGTTTCTGGATAATATAACTAGGCCCAAAGCACGAATTAAATACCTTTTGGAATAATGACTCTAAGCTGCTCATGTTCATTTTGGTAACAATATCACCCAATCACAAACATGACGCGTAACTTTTAAAATGATGCTACAAATTCACACCAGTCCAACCTTCATCATAATAATTTGGAACACTGCTAATGAAAGGTTCTTAAGAGTGTATGACTGGTTAAATTGTTGAAGCTGAAAATACAAATACAGAGTAACATACCTAACTGTGAGTAGTCTGCCAATGAAGGAGTTCTCATCTCTATGTTGTTTCCGTGCCATCGGTGAGGGACTTGTTCGTGGGGGGCGTAAATTTGAAGGCGACAGATTCTGCAAAATCATCTTATTAACAATTGACAATGCGAGAGTGAGTTTAAATTTACTCTGCATTCAGCAATATTCAAGCTACATGGCGGCAGTCTGTATATAATCAGATCTGCACCAGACAATCCAGTGATCAACAGCATGAGCATCAGTTTGCACAACTGGTGTATGAAGATGTGTTAACCCAGTAGGTGAGCCTGACCCCCCAATCCTGTAAGTCACCTCTTAAGACAAGCATGGGTTACTGAAGACCAGTTTTAACCTGGATTGTCATGGGTAGATTGATAATGAAGTCATATGGGGTGACAATGCAGTTAACAAATAATTGCTGCCTTAGTCATGGTTCAAGGTTTCCCATGCAACTAATAACATTCAAATGTGGTTTCAGGGGACAGAGGTCAATAAAACCCATAGATTTTGATTGATTGATTGACCACTGATACAACATTAAATATTTTTTCTTTGACTTGAATTTCTGTTGTCAACAGCTAACCATTGGTGTTCAAAAGCAAAAACATGACAAAAATAATATGAACATCAAAACAACCAAATAATGTATGTCAATTCATTTCTGCACTCGAACTATATGACAATATACAATGAATATCAGAATACAAAGAAACCATAAAACACATACCAGTGTGAGGGGTTTACTTTCCTTTGCATTAGAATTTGTGTTGATTTCCTCTTTGTCTACACTGATACTTTTGAAGACAGCTGGATCTTGGTCCGCAAAAGTTACCTGTAATTTAGTGTAAATACAAACAATGGTGAAAACACAGAAGACTGCAAAAATAAAAACCTTGTAGAAAAAGACGAGAAAACACTCAACTACTAGCTCCAAGGCAGTCTGTAAAAGCACACAGTAAATACATACAGGCATTCAGCAGGGAGCAGCAGAATTATTGTTACAACTGACTTGGTGCTTAGCAACACTGTGTTAGATGACATCACAATGGTATGATGTCATGGTCAGCCAACACAGAAAACAGTGGCGATGACATCACAAAGGGTTGCTATGGCTACATTTAGAGGACTGACTACAAGAGCAGCTGAGAATAGTGAAATTGCAAAGTGAGGCAGAGTTTAGAAGCCTTTTAAACATTTATTTAAAAAAAAGGGTATTTTCAAGTGCTGTTACAAAGATTTACCTGTTTCAAATGTTCGTAAATAGTGTTAGTGTAGAATAAACATCAAAGGTATGTTAGTTTCACTGCATTTCATTTTACTGTTTTTTGGTGTTATTGAGTTTCCCGTTACCATGGCAACAGCTCACCTCTTTGCTCTGAAATTATCAAAAAACAAAACAATGGTACTTTTCTTCTGGACGTCCTCTCACAATAAGCTAGGATTTTCACTCAACAACCATGCAATGAAAATATTGTGATTTTCAATACAGAGACAACAATAAGCAGTACCTTCAGCAGCGTGCAAAACATTGATATTAAACAGGCCAATTTCATTTCTTGTTTCTGCTGGTCAACTAAAATACTTTGGTATCCAACTACAGAACATTTACTGGAGGTTGGAAAGGAATGGAGTTTTCTTCGTCCAGAATGATGACATAATTGGCAGACAGACACAATGATTTGGGTGTGTATATACACAAATACAGAATCACAATTAAAGCAACAAAATCATTTCTATATTTCAAAACCAAACAAGAAATAAATTTGGTCACAACAAAGCAGGAAATAATAAAGTCATCATCAAACACCCAGAAAACAACAAACAAACATTAAATATATATTGAAAGAAATAACATTAACCAGTCCACCAAATGCATCAAAACAATCTTCCTAGGTGTAGTTCTATTCTGTTTCACTTCGTCCAGACATCAAAAAGCACTTCACAACTGTGCCCATGTCGGAGTCAAACAAGGTATACAGTGGGACAAGCTAACACTTTAACCACTAGGCCTCCCTAATGACATTTCTCCCATGATGGAACAGGTCCTTCCTCTGTGAAGCCCCCGCTCTATTGTGAATTGTCCCGTACTCACCCTTTTCCTTGCTGCGGAGTTGACCGTAGCACTCCCATCCCCCTCAGTCCGACTGGCACTGGGAACATACTTGTATTTAAACTTATCCTGAAAGAGAAGAACACTAAGGTTTACAATGTGTGAATGTAACAGAACTTGTACAAAGCCGTAGAGGTTACTGATTCTTTGAAGAAAGTCCTTCTTGGGGTACATGTAAACATTAAAATGTCCATTTAAAAATCTCATGACAGTTGTAACTATTTTTTTCGATTAAACATTTACATAAAACAAAAAAAATAGTTTTTGTCTTGTTAGACCACTTCTGAAGGACTCCATTGGGCCCCCTACAGCCAAGAGCAGGTAACTCTTGACGTCGACCCCATACCTCACTTTTCATGCTGAATGTATCAGACAGAATGAGGGGAGGAGGGTGGCCGTACCCCAAGGAGGACTTTCTTCACAGAATCAGTAACCTCTACAGGTTTGTACAAATCATTTTCATAAGACGGCCTCCTGCCTTGTCAGACTCCCAAAGACTGTGAGTCAGGAGTGGTATTCTGTCTGGTACCAACTAAATCCATGTTGGAGTAAAATCTACAACTGATATGGAAACAGAAAAACACACGCCTACCAAGCCACCTCACCATGGACATCACGCTGGTGCCTGGCAAGGGCAGGAAATAGAGAGCCCATGCTTAAATGTTGATTGGCTTAAATCAATTATGCCATAAAACCCCACCCCGCAACCATTACAATGGACAGGAATGTATGAGGACATGCTGTGCCAACTCCCAACCTAAATAGCCCTGAAAAATTGACAACTGAAAGACAGACCCAAGCAAGATCCTTAAAATGTGTGTCAAGTTGGAAATGATGAGTGAAGGTGTTCGGTTGGTAAAGAGCGAGAGAACCGATCACCTCACTGAGCAGTGCAAAGCGGCATCTGCCCTATTAAGTCTGTCTTCAATCCCACATGGGAAGGCAAACCTTCGCGTTGTAACCAAAAACAAGTAGAGCAACAAAGTAGTATAGTATAGTAGTAGTATAGGGAATAGTGATTCTGGACCACTTTCAAGAAATGTCTCTACAAAGCCTTATTTACTAAATAAGGCTTTGGTTGGGCTATTAGCTCTTGCTACTATTACCCCTACTATAAAAAAGTTGGCGGTAATTACTGTGCCTTGGTAGGAGGTAATACTGTGCCGTACGGTACGATCAATAATTCTTCTCTTACAAATCCCCTACCCGGCCCATCCCTCAAGTAGTATAAGTTAGGTTCGTCGGCTTTCATATCCACTTTATCTATGTTGTAAGTTTTGACTGACCATATAGGATCGGTGGCTCGCTTACGGCTATCGCCCTCGTGTTCCCCCGGCTGGTATAGATACCTCACTAGGACCCTATCTGGTATCTGTTTCTCCTTCCCACGCAATGGAGCGGCCGACTCTGCAACTATTGATTTTAGTTTGATAGCGTCTGCCGGTTTCTTACCGGTGAGACGGGTGACTTCATGGTTGATTGCCGACACCACCTTGGGTAACCTCGTGACCCATTCAGTCGATCGTTTTCCAGGGGTGGTCATCTCCCTAGCATACTGATAGCCGAACAAGCGCTCAGCCAAAGTCCTATTAAATCTCTCAACTATGGCTTGGCTGCGATGGGCTCCGGCCGTGCCACGCCTGACCTTTGTATCGTGTTTGGCTAGCAGTTGTGACACGACGCCCATGAACTCCCGTCCGGGGTCAACTTGCAGCTCTGTTGGCCACGTCAGCGGGCTGCGTTTGTATATACGTTCAAATCCTCTGGCTACCTGGGCCGAATCTTTCGTGGTCAAGGGTTCGGCTTCCTTGTAACGACTGGCTACGTCCACTACGGTTAAGGCATACTTGTACCTCTTATCGTGGGGTAGGAACAGTAGGTCTGCCTGGTGAATGCTATTAGGTATGTTAATACCGAACCTCCTTCTAGGTACGTAGCGTGGTGCAGGCAAATAGATCTGCCACAGGGCTTGTTTTTCAAGCCACGCTTTGGCTTCCTCCGGGGGTACTCGCGCTAGTTTAGCTAGCTTATCTACTGCGCTAGCTCCTTTCCAGTACCCACGCGGGCTGTAGTAAATAGACTCAAATTTTTTCATGTCCATACGCGTATGTGTTTATCCCATCAATAGCTATCCAACGTTTCGTGTCCATAGGCGATAGGGACGTCTTGTTTATAGTCAGTCCGTATATCTTGTGCCCATCACTTCTAAGTGTGTTCATTTTATGCCTAAAGGTACGGGTCTTGAACAGGGCTTCCTTGAATCTGGCGTGTTTGATGTGTTGTTTCACCACATACTTCTTAACCCCCTTAGCCTTCCGGATCTCGCTATTGTCGGCTTTCAGTATGGAGTACATCTTAGGCCTCAAACCTATGTACTCGGCTATGGGCGTGCCAGCACACTCGTCCTTCATCTTACCTAGGACCTTTTTATTTACCGTACTGTGCATGGCATGGGTCTTAGGGTAGTCGCTGGTGTCGTATAAATCGATGTGTTTTTTCATGTCCTCGTACACGTCCTCGGTTCGAATCTCCATCAGCAGGGAATCCGTGTCAGTGTACAGCACTTCGCACCTGTCGCCGTACTGTTTCTTGAGCTCGTTGTAGTAAAAGTCGTACATCAGGTGTTTGGATAAATCGAGGATGCTCATCCCCACGTAAACAGGTCGGTTGAATTTTATGTGGCTTTTCTTCATGTGTAGGGCAGCCAGGTCGTCTGTGAATATCTTGCTACGGTTGAATGCCGGACTGGCTATCAATTTCCTGAGCTTGTCTTCCTCACTAGATCTAACCAGCTTCACGGTCACGCGTTTCCTCAGGTTCTCCATAGTCTTACCAAACACCGAGTTGTTCATGAGCTTGTAGAGATTTTTCTCGAAATCACTGGTGGCTTTTTTTCGTAGGTCTGTGTTCATTCTGATGTAGGGCTCCATCCATGGGCTCTGGTCAAACATGAGCACCCTGTGTATTTTGGCCAGCCTCATACCCAACGACAGGTACAGCTGTAGGTTGCGATAGTGAACGATGTACTTGGTCTTATTCATTAAGTTAGGCACGAGTTTTTCAACGTCTGTCACACGACCACCTGACAAGTTATGTTGGTACTCAGACATCCAGTCTGGGTTAACCCTCATACGTTCGGGTGCAAGGGGATAGCTGTTGTGCGATGCGTGTAATGCCTTGGGATACTCTAAGTCAACTTCGAGGATATAACCTTTGTTCGAATCTGGTGCAATGCTCATAACGTCAACGTGGGGTACCCATTCGAATCCCCCTGTAGGTAGATACTGGCTCATGGCCCAGCCGTACAGGTTATTTGCGTCGAGGTAGAGAATGTGATTGGTTGGGTTGTTAGGATCGTAACCTTTCACGTATTGATTATTTGCTTTAGCGTATCGTTTGGATGCCATGGAAATCCCACCTCGCAAGCCTTTCTCAATGAATAGGTGCATGTCGTAATCTGTGAGCAATTCTAAATTAACTCCGGTCTTTTTAAGCAAGGCGTCCCACGACAGACCTGGGCTGGTGTAATACCATGCGGGGTCGAGTTTATACTGCTTGAAACATGTCCGCCGAAACGTCTCGAACACGTCGGCTAACAGCAGTACATCTGTCCTCAAGTACAGGTCGTGATAATCGCCCAGGTTCTTACAACCCAGTTTATTCCATACGTTAATCGCGTGCGAGTAATCGTCTCGTGAGACGGACGCCTCATTCAGCTTGCTATAAAAGCAGTCGATAGGAGGTAGTCTGGTCTCGGTGAACTTGACCCAACTATCCATGTACTCATATGGGTACACACCCTTCCTCATAAGCAGGGGTCTAGTCTCGGCGTCTGTGTATCGATCGGTGATAGGGAAGGTATTGTTGGCCTTGACCAGACTGTCGAGTGACGACAGGAGGAACTGAAACGAGTCAATGAACCTAAGTCCGTTTAAGCTGAAGGAGATGTATCTCTCCATGTTGTTGGGGATGCACGTTATATTACCATCGATTTTAGCGATGGCCTGCATGATCAAGTGTGAGTCGTACCCTCTCAAGTTGTGAAAGACAACGGGGATGTTTATTGTCTTAGGGTTGATTTTAAGCTTGAGGTTGCACGCGTTGTGAGCGGCGCCTCTATACTTACCAGTTATGTGACAGTGATCTCTCACCGAATCACCGTTAAGCGGTGAGTCACACACGTGACACTTAGTGCTACTAGCGTGGGCTAGCCTGTCGGCTCGGGTCATACGTATGGGAGCGATTTTATACAATGCATTCCTAATAATTTTTTCTTCCTCCTGCAAGCACTTTAGAAACCTTTCAGCCGCGTCAGGACCCCTATACACTACCGGAGCTTTCGTTTCCCCGTCACAACGGACGACAATGTACCCAAAACCGCAGGCCTTATGTTCCTGGGTTTTGTGGGTGAAGGCACCACTGGGGGAATCCCCACCCACAACCAAGGCTTCGAAGTCGGCGTATATGATATAAGGCACAGACATTTGGTTCTTGTGGTTGTCGAATTTTAGGATATTTTCACCTTCCTTAGGCATGTCGACTCGTATGGCCGTCTGCCCAACACCTTGGCAATCCTCCCGGTGGGATTCTAATAAATCAGCTCGTGTGAAACCGTGTAGGCATCGCTCACAGAAGTGTTTTTTCCCTCTGTATGCCGATTGGTCACACAACAGCCTGCTAAAGTGTTTTATCCATGTGTAGTGATACTTTTCACCTCGCTGGATCATGAATATATTGATAACTTGGCGATCCTTCACCGGGCTGACCCTGTGTACTATTGTTGTGTTACCTTCGTGCCCAAAGACATTTATAGCCAGATTATTCTGTTTTTCTACTTTAGTGATCTGGGATATGGGGGTGGGTTCATCTATACCATCCCAATTAAGCCAATCATCTTGGGGATAGCTAGAAAGCCTATCTGAATGAGTGCCAGCTGGAAATAAGGCTGACCTGATAGCTAACCTCAGGCAATCGTTTCCTGTATTCTTAACGTTTACTATGGCTTTTTTGTTCTTATAGTAGGGAGGCAAGGCTAGGTATGACCCGCCTCTGAACGGCACGTAGTTAGCTATGTCTAGATAGACGTTATCGATTTTATCCACAGCCCACCCGGACCCCATGTGCGTGTAGCGTTCTAGGTATTCTCGTATCTGCTGAAAACTGGTATCGATTGATGCGTCAATGGTCTCTGTATGTGTGGCGACCTCTTGTTTGCCTCGGAAGTAAGGTTGAACATACTCAGTGGCCCCTGTGGTGCCCTCCTTATCGAGCGACATTTTCACCGTGATCTGAAACTTGATACTTCCTAGGTTATTTAGTTCCTGGTTGACCTTATCAGCTATCAGAGGCTTGATATCTGTAATGTCTATGTTTCTATCGACGAGCATGCGCCAACCTCTCAAATAGTTGCCTACAGCGCGCTCAGTGCGAACGAACTGCAGGTCAACAGCTCTATTCTGTTGTAATAATTCTACGAGCTGTGGTTTCCTCATACGGGAATACCCACCTAAACCCAAATCGTGTGCCTCGGCTTTCAGTTGTTTTACAGTGGGAGGTTTTGCTACGGGGGCATGTGATAACAATGCGGTTAACCCGGCTCTCCCCATGTGTGAATAACCCGTGTGCCCAAGCTGTTTCGCTTGAGCTTTTAACTGTTTTACCGTAGGAGGGACTTCTAAACCTAGTAATCCCAACAATGCTGGCTTCCGCATTCTAGAATACCCGATAACACCTCTCTGTTTTGCGACCCTCTTGAGCTCGCGCACAGTAGACATCGTGTTTACACCTAAGAAAACTAATGTCTAATTGGTTCACAGTAAGGGGAGGTAACTCTTAAGTGGCTATCTTGAGCAGTCGCCTACGTTCTTTTATGTAGCCTTTTTTATTCTCGTATATGAGTTGATGTCTGACTACGTTCGCTCCGTGAGCTTTACATAGACAGTAGTGTCCTTTAACCCCGATACCACACACAGAACACGTGTAGTTAGGACTTCCCATATGGAAACAACAGAACCCCTGATTCCTGCATTTCCTACCACAGGCCTCGGTCTTCCCCATAAGTATATATTCGCATCGGTATGGAGCGGGTCTCATGTTTACTTATATAGGTATTTTAGTTTAATTGCTTCGCAACCAACGCAGTAGCTGCTATACCCAACACTATGAAGCCCAGTTCACGATTCATTTGCCCCTTGGATGGTGTGTAGTACTGAGCGAGTGTGGGTTTATTGAGCGGTTCCAATTGTTTACCAGTTAGTAGATAGTATTCTTTCATTGCTTCATCGACATCGTTGAATGTTTGAACGGCATGGTTTTCACGCGTGAGTTGTTCGTTAATAAAATCGATCCTCTGGAGGCGTTTTTTAGCGTACTCGGCCTGTGCTCTTTGTAATTTCTCAGTAGCGAGATCGTGTCGCTTCCTTTCTTCCTGTATTTCAGCCGCGTGATCATCTCGTAGTTTCGAGAAGAGGTAATTACTCCCGGAAAATGCCAGGGCATTCACTAACGCCCCACCGACCATCATAGCTATCGTGGCCATCCCTATATTTATTTCATTATATTATCAGGTATTATTCCTTGTTTTACTAGGATGTCTTTTGTGGCCATCGCCATACCAAGGTTCATTATGAGCATACCCATATCCTGCAGGTTGAAATCTAGCTTGATAGTTGGTTGTTTAAGCACCATTTTAGTCAACCGAGCGTACCCTACGGCTAGACTAGCGACCACTGTGGCGTGGTATGCGTCGTTGACGAACGTTTTCCCCTCAGACATTATGTATATGATATAAAATATTAAAATTATAACATGATATGCGGGTCGACGGTGGGGGTACCCCCCACTGTGGGGGTTACCACCTCAGGTACCACCTCACGTCCCTCACGTGTATATAACCACGAGATAGCCAAGGCAGCAGTTACACCTACAGCCAACAACAGTCGGGTTGGGTTGGTCACTTTATGTTGCCACCGTTTTTTACCGGCAGCTACTCTCTTAGGATTCTTCTGTCTGGTTACTGTTGAAGTGGTCTCCACCGTCACCTCAGGACTCACTGTTTGGGGTGTGGGGGGTACCACCACTGGGGTCTCCTCCTGTGCAGCATCCATCTATACTATTATTATTATTCTTTCTCTCAAATTGGCAATGTTTTGCCGTGATAATCGCCGCCGTCACTGGAGCCAACAACATACCATATTTGTGGTACAACCCGCAGCTGATAGAGCTCACGGCGTGTTCGATAAAAGGGTCTTTCTCGAGGTCCTCCCACAGGTAAAGTCGGCGCTCTGGTGGAATGGGAAGGAAATGTGACACAATACCGGTGTATATCTGGGTCATAGCCGATCCTATTGTCTTTGTCATTTCTGCTCCGAGCCGGGACTCGTATCTAGCGTACAGCTTATCGATTTCTTCGGCTGACATTTTGTTGATTTTATCTGGAGTGTAGTCTCCAAAGTAATGTTTGGCTTTGCCGCCAACAGCCAACGCCACCAGTTTCTCTCGCTTGGGGGAATCCCCCACACCCCCACTGGGGGTACCCCCCAACTGTTCGAGCAATTCCTCACACTCCATCTTATAATATAACAAGTAAGATTTAGTTTTAACTATATAATACCCGATGCAGACAAAACACAGAGAAATGAAGGTTAAGTTGCACACGACAAATACTTCAAATATCATAGCTTTGCTTAGCTTTGCTTAGCTTTGCTTAGCTTTGCTTAGCTTTAGCTTAGCTTTGCTTAGCTTTAGTATACTATATATGCTACTGGTTGGTCGGTTTTTAGAACGAGCTTAGCGTGTTTAGTTTCAGCGAGCTGTTTCTTCACCCGTTCCCGTTCTAATTTACTCATCACATCGTTCTCTCTCAAACACTCCTCGAACGAATCCCTGTCCTTGCAGTGAAATAAGGCCACCCATCGCGTCTGCTCCCTGAGGTCTTTCAACACCGAGTTGAACTTCTGCGTTAGCACCCAGACGCTGTGATTTGCATGCCGGCCAGAGAAGGCCAGGTACGATAGCATGTCTCTCTTTTTTGTTATCTCGCGATTAGCGCTGCAGTCGTCCAGTATAAACAGCGTCGGTTCCCCTTTAAATTTCTCGTGAAGAGCTTTCAACCAGTCCTGCAGGCGTGTTCCAGGGTCGATTTTGTGTACGTCAGGGTCCGTCATTACCCAAGGTCGCGCGTACGTTTTATTCATGCCCAGAGTAGGGCACATGATAACGATGTTATCGAACACATCCTTGTAGTAACCCTCCAACATATCCAACACGAAAACGGTCTTCCCACAGCCAGTCTGCCCGCATATGATAGCGCAGTGTGGGTCAGTGGGTAGTGGGGGGTACCCCCCATCAGTAGATGGCTTGCACGAATCTCCCATTGTCTATATTAAGTTGCGCGTCCATAATAACGTACAGATATAATTTCAACTTACCAGCGGTTTGAGCCTTCTTAGTAATCTGGATGGTTATCCCTTCGCTGCCGTTATCTATACGACGTCCGCTACCGTGCAGTTTATCATCATCCGTGGATCGCATGTCCAACCATAGGGCGTACTTGGTGGTCAGGTATTCACCGATCTGCACGGAGCTTAGGTCCAGGTCCTTTATTATGTAATCCCCCACTGGTAGCTTTTTTATCTCATCCCACTGCTGGTGTGGTCTCATACCATGACTGAACAGCTGGTTGGGCACGCCCTCGATGGTCACTTCCACCTTTTCAATCTCGGGGTTGAAAAACTTCTCGCTGTCCCTCTGGAATGGCTCGTAATCCTCCACGGGGACGACCAGGATACCTTTCATCGATCTCGCCGGCACGTTTAGGTTGATATTCCACACAGTGTCGCTCTTATCTCGCACGACTGATCTATGTCTCAGTACGCGATCGTACAGGATAGCCATCTTCCCAGAGTACTGACTTCGAACCTGCCTGGCCAGCTCCGGGCTAGTGACCATGTCGAACTCCAGAGAGATGTTGTCTATGGCATAACTGGCCTCATCACCATTCGGCGTACGCACTACTTTGCTATAGTCGTTAAACGTGAGCTCGTATTCGAGCCTATCACCCAGCGCGGCCTGGTAAAACGGCGCGTGTCCCGTGAGCAACTCGAAGTCGAGCGGCACGCAGAATCGATTCCCGTATGCTCGAGCGATGGCCTTTTCACCGGCCGATAGCTTGTCTTGTTGGTCTTGCGTGAAGACATACCCTATGCGCGCCCGGGTTGATTTGCTGATACCCTGGTACACATCATTGACTCGTTCTCCATCGCTTTTCCAGAGATCCTTGTAGCAGTGAAATACGTCGCTGTCGTCGATGCTCAGCACCTCGTTACCGCTGATCTTGACGGTCGTTTTCTTGATGATAGCTCGACCCACGTTCCGCACTAGCTCGCGTTTGTCGTTGTCGGAGGTCAACGTGATATTGAACGCCAGTCGAACAGTGCCTGGTACAATGAGGTCATTCTCACCAAGGTTTGGAAATCTAACCAGCAGAGTTTGGTTCTGGTCTATCTTGCTGGGATTGTTGGTGATAGTCACCGACTGTCGCACGGCTCTGGCACCTAATGGCTCTCTCAATTTTCTGAAAGGATCTAATTTTCTACCGTACATTGTTATATAAATGAAATATATTTTTAATACTAATGGATGAAGACATACCTATGGATGATATGTGGGACGATAGTGCCCAGGCATTCAATGATGACCAGGAGACCTCATTCTCGCAAGGTGACGAGCTCCTTAAAGGCGCCGTCGACGATTATTACAACGCAGTTGAAAATAAATCCAAACTCAAGCCGTTGGGAAGGAACTATTCCGATTTTACCCTCAGCAATGGCACGCTGCGTTTGAAGTCTCGCCCGGAGATCGATCTCATGAATAAACGCACTAGAGAACCGCTTGCTTTATCAACATTAGCCGGTAAACATGGAAGCCAGTTGGTCCAAGATGAACTAGGTTTCATAGATTACGGTGGCGCGCGACCTAAGCAGTATCCTCCGAAGTTAGTTCAAGGTCTGGAAGGCATCAGGGACGCCACATCAGATCAAAACATGACTTATGATATTAAAAAGATGTTGGCCGACTACGAGAACGAACCCTTCCCGGGACTCGAATTTACCGTTCGGGAACTGAGGGGGTTGGACCTGTTGATGCAAACCATTCGTGGTCAGCTCTGGAAAAGCACAGCCAAAATGAGTGAGATAAACGACCACATCGCCTATGAAAAGAAAAAACTCGGTGAAACTGAGGACGAGTCTATGAAAGCCACCATTGAGGAACGAATACGTAATTTGGAAGATGAAAGGCAGACCTGGTTGGAGACAGCGTCCGGCTACAAAGAAAAGCTTAGATCCCAGGTCAGCCGTATACGGGAAACCATCAATCAAGTCCTCCACCGAGACACCACGTTAGCAGACAGGATTCGGATATTGTTCCGGGAGCAAGGGATCACCATCGCCAGCATTCTGACTGCATTGGGTTTAATTATATCAACCCTGGTGGTGTCACTAACAGGAGGAACCCCTGTGGGGCCTGCCGGCGGGGGAACTCCAAGTGGCAGTGGGGGTGTTAAAGACTGGATTAAAAAACTCGGGGAAGGCCTAGCTAAACTGGCTGGTAAAGCCGCCGAAGCCCTTCCCGGCATCCTGGGTAGCATCGTCTCGTGGTTGTTGAGCGCTCTGTCTAAAACTGCCATGTGGCTCAGTCAAAACCTGTGGGCAGCCATAGTCGCCGTGGCGGGTCTGGTGTACGTAGCGGCTAAGAAATCTTTAACCAAATAAGTCCCAAAGCTACCCCACCAACCACTAAGGCTGTTTTATTATCAATATGCTGCTGATAGGAGGCCTGCATATGAGGGGCCACCTCCTGTGGTGTTGGTTGAACTTTAGACTCCGGAGGTGGCGCCACTATACCCTTTTCACGTGGTGGGATGTGTGGGATATAGGGGGTGTTAATATCGGAGTTGATACCCAACTTTTGATCCTTCGTGGCTATAACTATTTTGTTGTTATAACCCACCACTTTTTTTATTCTCAGTTGCATATCACTCGGGGCCATGTACAACCCCACGCCGAACACGTAATTGACTTTCGATCTGGCGTATTCTAACACGTTTTGGTAACGGTCGATAGCCCTCGGGAGATCAACTGGAGAATTGATAGCATCCTCAACGTTGGAAACGAATTGTGTCTGAGCGTCGTAAGCAGTTCCCTTACCGAGGATGTTAGAACGCGTCATCGACTGCGCACCCAACAGCGCCCACACGTACGTTCGAATCGAGTCGTTCAAGCGTATTGTACCAGCACGAGTGAATCCTTTCGATGTTTTTGAGATCATTTTAGTCCAGGCTGTGGCTGCATCAGGACTGGTTTGCTTTATACAGCTGACATGGATCTTTTCATTCGTTGTGGGGCCTGTAAATGTATGCCGGTTTGGGTTGTATGAACCATCTTTAGAACCGGCATAATATTTTCCGGACCTGTAGAAGTACACGAGAACTATACCGAGACCATGGTTCACACCAGGAAGGCGAAAGTCTTTATTCGTTGGAATCTCAAACTCCCCACAAACACGTTCATAAGCGCGTCTATCATAGGGGTTATTCGTCATACTCCACGCTTTATCTTGGGGAAGAGGAGCACTTATTTCCTTCAATATTCGTCTCGTTTGATAATAAATATGAAACAAAATAACCGCCTTACTCAGTTCGTCTATACCGTAGTCTGGTTTCACACCCGACCCTGTCGTCGCACACCACACAGCAAAGTTGAGTTGGTTCTGCCAAAACTGCATTGGGTTTTGATTCCAGTTTACCACCGCCTGCACGTTATTAACGGACACGACATACTTTTCAAAGATATCAATAAAGGTTGTTTTAAACCCCGTACCATCTGCATTCACCACGATTTTCAAGTGTGCTAAATCCATATTATAATTTATAATTCATATATTATAATATGTACATAACACTTCCAGGAATAACGAGCGGTGAGGCCGTTCAGCTGACGCACGCGATCGATAACACGTCAGGTCAACTCGAAGTCGCACTCTGCGATATCACCTACCTACCGCAATGGACTAACATTAATATCAGCAACAATAAGCTGTTCGTCAGTGGAACTCGCAGTCAGATAACTGACGGCTACTACAGCGTGTGCTCTCTAAACGACGAGGTCTTCAAACCCCTGGGAGCCGAACTCAAGATGAACGACTCAAACGGTACAGTGGTGTTAATCAACAATGGAATAAACCCTTTGAGGCTCGGCCGACCATTAGCAAGGATGCTCGGTATGTCTCCTGACGAGATAAAACCAACAACAACCGTCACAGGCACGAAGTTACCCGACCTAGTACCGTACCGAGAGCTGTACATTCATCTCGATCAGGTGAGCACAACGTACAACATTCAAGGAGGCCACCCTTCCACTATACTGAGAGCAGTGCCAGTGAAAACTGAGAAATACAACGACGGTAGAACCGAGTCATTTTCACCACGGCAGTATAAGAAATTAACCCAGGGTAACATACCTGAGCTGACAATATCGGTGTTAGATATAAATCATAATCCTGTAAATATAGGATACCTCAGCTTAACACTTCATGTAACATGACCAGCGCACAAGGACCCGGAGTGAAAAAATGCGTCAATATCGGGATCTCCGACCTCGGAGACACACGCGGTTTCGACGCTCCCGGAGTAGATGGTAAAACGTACGCCTTGCAACTGAAAAACAACATTTACAAACGCGTTGAAGTCTCCTCCGGTGGAGCCCTAAGCGATGTAGTAGATACCACAGGAGCAACAGTCAACACTAAGTACGCCCTCGTCAACACCGGTGATGACAACTGGAGAATATACCCATCGTTCGGGGGTAAACTGTTCGACTTAGATGATGTTGAGAGAACTACCATCAAAAAGAACCGGCCATATAAGCTCGTCTTCACCGAAGATGACAAGTGGGTGTTGTTAACCGATTACAGCAACTACTGGTTTCTCAATATTAAGCTCTTCTCCCCCTACGTGTTCACTGATAACAAAGACCACTACCTAAACAAAGTCGTGAACGATGGATTCCTGCTCGTGGCTTACGTCCCAACTCAGAGACGTAGCGTAGTCGTCAGCCCAATCAGCAATTCACCACTCCACATGCTATCGAGTAAAACGGGCATACAAAACGTGGTATTACAGTTGGTGTCTGAATTCGAAGGCGTGGACAAAATACTAGATGGTATACCATCAAACACAACACTGGTCATCAAAGTCTACCTAGGGGAATCATCGGGGGATAACGTCGAGATCGTGAAGGGGGTCAAACTAGGGTGGGAGAAACGACACAAGGATCAAGTTTGCAACGTTTACGTGCGGGTGGGTGTCGGCTCCAACACCAGTCTGCAGGGTGTCAACGTGATCGTGGAAAACAAGATATCACTAACCAAGATCTTCCTACCTAACAACATACACTTTATTGGTATGAATTTAATCCCTGAATTATTAACAGAAAACCAGTTGGAAATTATATAATAATATTATAATAATGACCAGTCATCATCCCAACACTACGCTTAACGACCTGGGAGATACAGAGGGATTCGATCAGCCTGGTGAGGAAGATGAATTATACATCCTGCACTTCAAAAACAACGTGTACAGACGGGTGCCGTTACCAGATTTAAAAGAGCCCAAATGGCTGATCAACTTAACATTCACCTCACCTTATATCACATTAAATAATGGGGTTGTCTCTAAGATTAAGAACAACGGTATCTGGGCCGGGGATTTCATTCCGGAGAGGGTATTATTACACATACCATCTACTGGTTACGGCAAAAAGGGGTTAAGTGCTTATCCAAACAATAAATTAACATTTAGCAGTAATCTTGATAGAATATCCTCCCCTTTCACCCTCATCATAGAAGTCTTCTTTACGAGTTTATCCGATGGAGACCCAATAATACACCAAATTTTACCTGAGGTGTATATAAGCTGGATTAGAGAACACCAAGATAAATATTGCCGTATTGTTATACAACAGGATACCACGGGTCCTATAAACCACTTAACAAGCCTCAGTAGGGTTTTTATTGCAACAGGAAATTCTATTAGCCTCTCACCTATTACCCTGACTAATAGTCTAGAACTTGTAGACTTCAAATACATTGATAGAATATTAACTGAACCCCAATTAAAATATCTTTCAAAATATACATTATAGGATGGGCCTGTACCCAGTTGTAGAGGAAGTAGCGAAGACATTGGAAACCGCAGATGGGTTCCGCTTGAGGCAGTTATGTGATGTGAAACGCCAATTAGAACAAGACCGTGACACGCGGAAAGCACTATGTAAAAAGTACAATAGAGCTTTCAATATCGTGGACGGGGCTGACACTACCCTTATGGTAACCAGCATGGGACTAGGGGCGGCAGGCGTTGGGTTGTTAACCACCATCGTGGCTGCACCTATAGTGCTAGGTATTGAAATAACGGCTGGGGTGACAGGGTTGGTAGGGTTGGCGCTTAAGTTAGTATCACGCAGACTTAATCGTAAGGCATTGAAACACGATGAGATCAGGGTTCTGGCCGAAGCAAAGCTGAACACAGTTAGTGAGCGTATTTCCACGGCACTCTCTGACAGTAAGATCTCAGAAGAGGAGTTTCGTTCAATCCTCTCTGAACTCAAAAAATATAACGGAATGAAACAAGATATTCGGTCCAAGTCTCGTAAGTCTGCTATCAGCGAGGACGAGAAAAAAAAGTACATAGAACAGGGAATACAAAAAGCCCAGCAAGCCTTTATTATGAACACCAAAGAGATCGTAGGCGGTTCACGTTAAACTGTTTCATCGAGGTAAACGTGACATAGGTCAGTCAAAACTTACAACAAATTATTGATCGTACCGTACGGCACAGTATTACCTCCTACCAAGGCACAGTAATTACCGCCAACTTTTTTATAGTAGGGGTAATAGTAGCAAGAGCTAATAGCCCAACCAAAGCCTTATTTAGTAAATAAGGCTTTGTAGAGACATTTCTTGAAAGTGGTCCAGAATCACTATTCCCTATACTACTAACAAGCCAACGAGATAAAATCTGCTTGCAATCAGATTGCCACCAGACAGAAACACAGGGAGTGGTAGGTATCAGGGAGGCGATTACAGACATGATCAGTATGAAATACTGTCAGTGTCAGGTCAGTAGATTTATCTCATGGAAGTCCCCAACCCTTCTACCAGAGCTCACTACCACAAGTAAACTCGTCTTCCACATCAACAAGCGAAGTGAGAGAGATGAAATGCTTGAAAAGTCAGGGCCAGACAGCCAACTGAGAATAACTGGCAATTTCAAAGTGGACGGGGTCACCACCGAAGCAGTCGAACCCTGTTCCAGCCAGCTAAGATGTGCTGTATGAGAGAGTGCTGCCTAGACTGAGCACTATTGAATGGGGTGTGAAACGTGCCAGGGAGTACCCAGGAATGGTAGAAATCATAAGGCCCTAAACCTATATGGGTTTATAGTAACTACAACATATAAACTAAATCAGCAGAACAGAGTGAAAATCTGAACCCTGAATCTGAAATCAGGGGGAGCCCCTCAAAGAGATGCCCGACGACTGTCCACCACAGCAAAAGAGAAATTAATCACTATGGTGTCTCAAGAAAGTTCACATAGCTATCTGATTGGGGCCCCAGCATCTAAAACTTGCTGCACAGGTCTCATCCTCAAACTCGAATAACCCCCAAGAAAGACCAGATCCTGCTTCAAGATGAGGTCTGACTTTGTGAGGTTGACAATTCGGTCCCGTTTTGTCAGAGTGACAAACGCTGATCATGATATTATCATACACCGGCCCTGTGATCTGACCACCTGGGCTGTAATAAACCTCAATTTGGGGAAAACCCTTGGCACCATAATGTAGCCTAAAAAGAGCACACAAACCTAGTAGCACATCCTGGCAATTCTTGAAATCAGGGTGCAATGGAACATGGAGGTACGTGATCTCAAGGTCAATTGACGTGCGCAATCCGCTGTCTCGACAAATGGGATCAATAAACATGGTGTTTCCAACTTAAAGGACAGTACCTCTATTAACTTGTCCAGCTCTTAGATGAGAATGGGTCTCGACATTCTGTGTCTAATGGTTACAACCGGATATCAGCAAGTAGTATTCTTGCCGTTTCCTGGGAAGCCGACTCTGGTGTGTGCCGCAGAATATAGTAAACCCCTGCAGTCAGCAACATAACATGAGAGTGGACCCGTCAAATGCCACCCAGACACAGTGGTAAAGAATCGCCTGAGCCCTTTCCCCTTTCCAAAAGCTCCGTCTGCAGAGCTGAGAGATGCAGTGGAAAGATGGCAGACTGACAGTTGAATGTGGGGCCTTGTCCTGGATTACTTGCACCTGAGGCAACAAAGCTCCGATTCTGTCCTGCACCTGCCTCAGGGATGAACCTAATCAGTGTAATGTTCAAAGTAGCGAAATGAGCCAAAGCTCAAGTCAACTTTACCACTGTTCA
This sequence comes from Haliotis asinina, assembly GCF_037392515.1. Classification (NCBI taxonomy): domain Eukaryota; kingdom Metazoa; phylum Mollusca; class Gastropoda; order Lepetellida; family Haliotidae; genus Haliotis; species Haliotis asinina. Next base: position 85,103,735 of record NC_090281.1, read on the forward strand.
TGCCTCAACCTTTGACTCCAAGGCACATGGATGTAGCCTGATAAATCAAGGTCCACAGCATCAAGGTGACCGGTATACCAAGCACACTCAATAGCTCCTTGGTCAAGGCCTTGATAGACATCAAGCCAAGACCCGAGCGTTGATGTGACCGGCACATCTAGCACACTCAATAGCTCCTTGGTCAAGGCCTTGATAGACATCAAGCCAAGACCCGAGCATTGGTGTGACTGGCACATCTAGCACACTCAATAGCTCCTTCGTCAAGGCCTTGATAGACATCAAGCCAAGACCCGAGCATTGGTGTGACTGGCACATCTAGCACACTCAATAGCTCCTTGGTCAAGGCCTTGATAGACATCAAGCCAAGACCTGAATTACCGGCGCTGGCAATCTGAGCCCTACCAGTACTGAAGCCCAGGTTGGTGCTACTCACAGGGTTTGGGGCACCTGTGTAGCTGAAGCTTGGTGGTTTGAATCTGAACCACAAGCCTGAGACACATAGGAGTAGCCTGATAAATCATGGTCCCTTAAGTACTCTCTCCAATAGCACACTGAGCACAGTCATACATAGCCTATAATGATTATATACATATATATATATATACATACTGTAAATCATAAAATGTTTGCGTCACAATATTTTTGCGACTGGTGACCAACAGACATTTTTGTCATGATATTTTTGCGACTTGCCTAATTCTAAAACATAGCTTAGTTGCATCTTACAGTTCTAGCTGAAGTAAATCCAATAACATATTAAAGTTTGCCACTAATCTTGAATTTGGTTCAGTGGTGTTCTTCCGCATGTATGTAATCAGTGATGTTTTCCTAAAAACAACACACGCTGCATAAGCCAGATAAGCTTAAAGCAGTTCAAAGGGATTAAATCAAATGGAATAACTCTATTGAATTGGTGGACTCAAGAGCAAAGTATAAATAATGTGTCCAATTTTAAACAGACATACACTTCATATTCATGTTGAAGTTTGTTCCTCTTGCATAGTGCCAGTCATTTGATTTACCTGACCCGTCCAAAGCCTCCACACCTGAGAAAGCTGCTCGTATGGAAGCAGTGAACAAGACGATAATGGAGAGTTCTTCTACACCTGACAACACGACAACTCCACGCAGAATGAAGCGGCAAATGAAATAATAACCACTATTCTCCTGAGACTCGGGCAAAAATTGCAAAATATGTATCTGAACACGGCAATACACAAGCTGCTAAACACTTTAGCAAATGTTTGGATGTCAATCTTGAGGAAAGCGCTGTCAGATTTATGAAGAAATCCAACCTGATGGCTAAGTCAAATGACAAAACAGCAGAAGTGACTGAACTAGTGCATCAAAAACGAGGCAAACCTTTACTGTTAGGTGAACTGGATAAACTTGTTGTAGACCATCTGAATGAAATTCGGAAAGCGGGTGGTATTGCAAACAGACACATTATACTTGCCACAGCACGTGGTATTGTTCTGGTGAATACTGGTGAATAATAAAGCGATGATAGGACACACTGTTTATAATATTTTTGCGAGCTCAAGTCATTTGCAAAAAATATCATGCTCTCAAAAATTTCATGATTTGCAGTGTATACATACTTGGGTTGGTGGTTTGAGTTTGAACCCCGGTCTGACAGTGCAGGGGTCCCCTGGCGTACATGAGTAGACCTCGGTGCGTTGAGATGATCGGTAGCTCTGTCACACTAAACAGCATATTGGCAAGACCTGAGCTACCGGGGCTGAGGATCTGTGCTGTATGGGGGCCAAAGCATGGGTCAGTGCTAGTCCCCTGGTTCAGAGCATTGCCCAGAGCCGAAGCTAAGGTCTGATTGTCCCTTGGATCTCGTACCCTTCCCATAGCCGGATCTGGGGTCATGAAATCCACTAACAGTTCCACCAGTGGAATCTGTACCCACAGACCAGGTACCACTCTCCTCTTGGACACCACATCTTACATTGGAGTGTGAACCAATGATCTCCACTGCTGCTATAAGAAATCAATCATTAGTGCTAGGGGAGGTGTAGGAACGGGGAACAATAAAGTGATTTCCTTAGAAACCCAATCTGAAGCAGACTAGTGAAAAATCTCATCCACCATTAGAAACACTGAGCGTAAACATATGAAATGCATATATGTGCAACATAACACAACACAACAGCGCACTTATTATAGACATCCTTGATCGTCATGAGCGTCCTAGGCTATCACCGGCGGTACACCTTATGACCATCCTGTGGAAATAACGTGGCACTGCACGACGCACAGGTCTTCAACTGTAACAAACATAACCGTGCCAGTGATACTAGCAGGAACTGGGAAGCAGCAAACATATACACCCAAGTAAATAGCAAGAAATAAAACAAACAGTCGATATTTAAATGCTACTGCCATTTAAATACTCCACATAAAATGTAAAGCAGAAAAAAAGGCTAGCAGCATCTGCGTGTACATACCAGTGAGTAAAGTTGAGTGATACGAAACGAACACCAAGCTACCAAGAACATGTAACAAGGAAAACACAACTGCAGAGTCCACCAATTTGCCTACCACAGAGCTGGAAAACAGAACCCATGGCAAAGTTTCAACTAAAGATGAATGAGAATATCAATATATGAAGTACATCTAACACCTATGTGAAAAGAAAGGAACAATATATACAGATTTACACACTTTTTCTATCATCGCGTCAGTAGGAGAACAAACTTGAACACCACACGTCTATTCAACAGAACGACAGAATGAAAAGCTAGGTACGGGGTACATGGCAAGAGTTACCTACTCTTGGCTGTAGGAGTGGTCTCACAAGACAAAACTAGCCCCCCAAGGAGGACTTGTCCTGAATAAGAATACTGTCCATACTGCTCATTTTTAAACACTGTTTTCTTTTAACACAGTATTCAACAATTCAGTAATATTACAGCAATCTTACAATAGCCAGGAAAAGTTCAAGTCTAGGCCAGCATTTCAGTGAATGATACTACCAGCAACAACAAAAGCTGTCACGATATGAACATGTGCAATCAAGGAAGTATACAAGGCCCATGTACCCAAACCATTAAAGGTCACATGCAACGTAAAACACAACTTTGCAGATTCTGATACTTTTCAGTATTCACTTACCAAAACAAGTCATCAAAAATGCCAATTCAACCTATAAAGTTGGGAAAAAAAACAAAAAAAAAAACCAATGAAGAAAAAGCCCGCAAAATCGTAGTTAAAATGATTCACTTATTTTCATCCAGTGTTGGGGGTAAAAGTGGTTAAAAGCTATGCTGCGCTGCGCTCATAACACATGCGCAGTGAATAAGTTTGTGGAGCTTGAAACAGTATGCTTGCTTGGAGTATGAGGTCGTGAGCAGTAGTCTAATCTTGGTTAAGTACACAAACAAGTAAAGAATCTACTTGTTACATAAAAAAACATGTTGATTGTGATAAGCAGCCTCTGTCACAGAGAAAACTCAATGTCTGGTTGTTGACACCTATGTGTACCTGTCTGTTTGCTAATGACAATATGCAATGCACAGCTTCAATCACTGACCACATGCAATTTGAAATTAACATCTATCAGTCCTGTAAGCCATAAACAAAGAGCCGGAATAACATATCAGCAAATGAATCAGTCAATGAAGGGGCTTCGTTACACTTGTGTGCACACCCACCAGCTCTCACTGGGTTCAGTATCGCAGCTGCTTCGTTTCGAGGGAGGTAAACCCGAGTACACAATATTGCACTTTTGATTTGCGATTATATGCTTACAATTTTGTTTGTTTGGTTTTCTAAATCAGCAATGCATTTTATATATCATGAATAAGTGATAACTTTATTTATGTTTGATTTGTTGGTTGCATGTGACCTATAAGTTGCCTCTTAAGACCTGGGGCCTGTGTCAAAAAACTCTTGTAAGCTTAAGATCTCGTAAGTTTCCTCATAACATCACTACCTCCTATACTGTAAGATAGAAGATACCAGTGTTACTAGAAGTTACAAGATCTTAGGCTTATGAGAGCTTTGTGAAACGGGCCCCAGAACAGGTTACTTGGAAAGCAAGCAAGTCACATGCTACCTCTCTATTGGAACCTGATCATTCTCATTATGACAACATTATGACACTCTGTCATTCCATTTTTTGCATTACAACATCAACAACTTTTCTAATAACCACACAGTACTCAAACACAAGTATCTTGCAGATAACTGCTGTCACATGCCAAAGTTCTGTTTGTTCATGTAATGCAAACTCTTGCACCCTCATATAGCAATTCAAGTCTTTGAATTTGATTGTCAGAAATGACTTATACCAGTAGAATAATATACCACTGCCTGGATGACCAATGGAAACTCCCTTCACACATCATCAGTAACTGGTACAAAATGGGCCTCTTCCATGCTTCTGACAGCATCATAAACCTCTAGTAATGACACTCTATTGTTCTCACAAGGCAACATTTCTTGTCATATCTCAACGCCTATCGATGAGGGGGCACTACTTCAAAATCATCCCTCTGCCCTCAAACTTTGAATGATTACTTGTTTTGAAGACTGATATGATTTTGTCTCGCCATCTCTGAATATGAGACATTACTGACAATTTCCAACATGTATAGTGCCGACACACAGTTTTAAACCAGCATCCCTTCACTTACCAGCTTGGCAATTTATAGATTAGGATGAGGGTCGCTGTTAAGAATGCAATTGTTTCTCAGTATGAACTGTGTGTTCCTTGCAAGATGGGTAGTGCAGGCAGCACAGGTGCAGTGCATGTGTAGCGCGCATTGCGCAAGGGCATTGTGTGAGGCGTCAGCTACCGGTCTCATCCCAGCTGATTTTCATTAGTGAGTACCAGATATTGAAATTATATCTTTATATAGTATATCTTTGGTCACTTTATAAGTTGGATAAAGCACGAGCCGAGGGCATTACGAATAAGTAAGGTCCTTGGTTCATACTTTATCCTATACCTATCAGATTCACTACTGACATTCTGACCCTATCCCTTGCCCCCAGCAACTCACCGTGCCACCCATGTGCTCCAGCAGCTGGTCCTTGTTGATGTAGGCCTGAATGTCATTTCTTGTCACAAACTTTATCTTAGCAGCAGCCTCCGCGCTCAGCCAGGTCTTTATCACCTTCCAGGCAGCTAAAATGGAGATACAGTCATACTCTTGGATATAAAACACCTCGAACAACCTATACAATTAAAAAAAATATTTTTCTTAATTTTATCTATCCCACCACTGTGATGCAAAGTAACAAGTATAATTTTCAAATAATACATCCAGCATTTGTACAGGTTAAAGGAGCACCTCATTGTACAAGTCTGTTTATCATTTTCAGCAACAATGGAAATGCTTTGCACTCCATTATGTTTAATGAAAATGTCAATAAATCTCATAAAGAAATGGTTTCACAAATTGTACCCATGTGGGAAATCTAACCTGGCGCATCCACATGACAAGAATACTTTAACCTGTAGGCTGCCCCACCGTCCCAAAATGTTTACAAACAGAAACACACTGTTATTTTAATGGCATATATCTAAGGGTAGCATTTTATTTTTTGAGTTTTTCATCGCCCAACTGACTCCTATAACTTTAATGCCAACAACCACCCAAAAACTTTTTTTCATTCCATCACCACCGGCTAAAACCCAAAACAAACTGCATCATCATGCAAAACGTTTATCTATCTAAAATGTTTTTCTTAGTAGCTGCCACAAATGACTAACAAGAACGTCACCAAGGTCAAACTTAAAAAGATTCATGCAAACTATCAATAATGTTTTCACAAACATGTTTAAAAATCTAATTTGTCTAACAATGATACCTCACAAAAATGTTTGTTGGTCTCCAAGGTATCTGAATTACAACACAACATGCCATACATGATAAATATACAGATTATGAAGACAATACTTACCATTCAAAATCCAAGGCATCTCAAATATCAACATGTATGCTGTAAACAGATTCACCATTATTACATTGCTGTTGCCATGATAAAGTACTTATATCCTACAACTTGTTCAATACCACATAGAAAAATGGAGTACACAAAATCAGTGTTTGCAATACTTCAATTTACCAGCTGGCCATCAGGGCCTGCTGCTACCTGCAGGCTTTAATATCTACAGACCCTGAATTAAATCTGCAGGACCAATAACATCAAAATAGACTGCACTGTACACAGTTTCACACTATTTCTACAAGATCAAGCGAAGCCTATGGCACACAGAGGAGTTTTTACTTGTCAGACTAGTGTTGACAACCCTGCGCCACTGCAGTAAAATATCAGGAAGTGAAACTGCAAGTTATCGTAACACGATGGATCGAGCATGATCCCCGAATATTAATAAACTAAAGAAGGGGAAACATTCCAGCTGAAATATATTTGACAGCTCATTTACTTATTAATGGAGATACCTCTTCTAATACAAGGCAAGGCATATCATTGTAATAACTGAAACAGGTTAACACAATCGACAAAACAGGGGTCTGTGATCTTTAGCAAAGTTGATGCATCCAAAATGTTCTAAGCTAGTTCTTGTGTGTGATAGGGTAAGGAGGTAGGTAAAGATCTCACCCAGCATACAGGGATAGTAGAACTTGAAGCTGTTGATGACATACTTCACTAGGTCCATGTCCTGCAAGCACGAGTGAATAGGTGAGTATGGTTTTACTTTTTTTAAGCAACAGTCCACCGATATCATGGCATGGTAACTAGAAATGGGCTTCACACTGTTGCATGAACAAATGTAGGGAATCAAACCAGGGACCTCGATATGAGAGCAAGAGAAAGAAAGAGAAAGAGAGAGTGAGAGTGAGAGAGAGTGGAGAGAGAGAGAGATTTATTCAGAAAAGGGGCCACAGGCTCATTATATTCAGGTGTACATAATACACAGTCATCAGAGGATTGTACAACATCAAGAAAACTGCACGATTACATATTTGTGGGTACACAGTGCGAGAGTAAATTTATATCATTTTTTCATGGCAAAAAGTAAGTATTTTGCAAGACAATTTATAATATAAGCATTCTTTCATGAAGACAATTGAGCTAATTTCACTTTAGATGGATATGTGTGATAATATCTGGGGAGAGTATCATTTCTTAACTTCCCACAAAAAGGACATTCCAGACAAAAGTGATATTCATTTTCTACATCAGGTAAGATAAAAAGAAGGCAAAGGCGATCCTCCCTTTTAGGACCTAAATGTCTACCATACTTGTGGTTTTAGCAACAAAATGGACTTAGGAAAATGCAAAACTGTTTTACACTAACATTACTGACGTAAGATTCCAAAGCTACACCTTCTTTGAGCTTATGACAGAAGTCGACTTTCAAAACAAGTGTAATACCAGATGACCACAGCTTGTTATCTATGTCAGTGCACCTCTACTTAAACAATGATATGAAAGTGGAGACATTTCCAACACACTGATTGGCCCACATATTGCCAAAACCATAACTGTAGGAAAGTCTTCACCTCAAAAGCCCAAAATCTACACGTTTTTCAGCAAGACAATAGTGATACTCATATACCTTATGTAAGATTACATTCTCAACTTAGACAAGAGGCGGGCTCAATATTAAAAAACTTTAATATACTGATTTACCTTTAATGAATAACAACCAATCCCAGCAAGCGCTACAACATTTGGCATGTTTCTTGAAAGGCCCAAAATCTGTCTACAGAACCTATCGTGTGCATTCAGTACAGAAGGCAATGGATGGAAACTTCACTTCTGTATACTAACAATGGCAAGACCCTGACATCAGGTACATGGAACAGATCCTTAATTTGTAGATTATAGAACTTCTTAACCGATGACTTGAAGATACTTTTATCAATATCGTTTTTCAATTTCCACTTGTTACAATACAAAACTCGCTTATTTGGCCCTTTCGCAAACCTTCAACTGTATAATCAAAAAGCACAATATCATCAGCAAACAAGGGGACGAACAACTCAACTAAGTCTAGACTGTAATGGCAAGTATAATCATGTGATTTATATCATTAGCATTCATTTGGGATATAAGTGAGTGAGTTTAGTTTTACACCACACTCAGCAATTTTCAAGCTATATGGCGGCAGTCTGTAAATAACCAAGTCTGGACCAGACAATCCAGTGATCAACAGCACAGGCATCTATCTGTCATATGGTAACTGATGACATGTGTCAACCAAGTCAGCGAACATGACCACCCTGATCTTGTATACCACAATGTCTTCACAGGACCATTTGGGATATGAAGTCAAAGTCAACAATGCACTATACCTAAGTACAGAATCTACACAGAAGCTGTTTACAATTGTACTGACCACAAGTTTGGTTTGGTGTTAACCATTTTGGACTTTCAGAGGTTCTGAATGGACAAATGAAAAACATGCTCTTATTCACAAATAGTGATAAGCAGGGTCTTCGGGGCAGCCTCTACACAAAAGTGCTACTGACCAGGTGAGAGAGTCCGGCATCCTGCATGTCGAACATTACAACCACCTGCTCATGAGGTGTCTCCTTGAAATGCTGCTCCAGGTGGTAGGAGAACAACCGCTTGATGACAGGCAGGGTTTGTGGGTCCTTCTTGTGAAGGCACACCCGGAGAGTCACTGCAAGAACATAATCATTACTGTACAATCTACCTGGAGAGATGGGGTGGTGGGGTAGCCTAGCAGTTAAACATTAACTTGTCTGCAGAGGACTTAAGTTCAATTCCCCAAACACCCACAATGTGTGAAGCCCTGCCAACACTGCTAAGGCATTGCTAAATAGCAACATAAACCCATATTCTACTGGCAAACAAGGATAAGTTGAGCACTGACCTGACAATTGACCCATATTAGCATGTATGAGTGCTGCCCACTGGTGCCTGGCATTGTGAATGAAGGGGTCCCAGTTTGTCCATGATCAAGTGTAGTTTACCAACTTGCTACAGATCACATGAGAGTCTTGTGAGCAAGGCAAGTACAGCTATGTGTGGAATCAGTTTCTTCATCATGCACTACACATGCACTAGGCCACATATGTTCTACCTTTCCCAAACCAAATGGGTTTGCTCATTGCCGTACACTCTCTTCTTCTCGTAAATGAGTTCTTTACATCAGCCCAAATTATCCTGTTCACTGGTTTCAAACAGGGTGAAAAATTGGTTTTGGCAATGCAGCTACGCTGACTGGGTTTCAGAAATTGTGGATACAACTCCATATGGAGTCAAAAAAGATTGTGTTATACTGTTATAACTTGAGATATGACATTCTACAGAGCAGAAAACTCAGCATGCCACATGTGGGGTGTTGTAAAACAAAGAAACAGATTCTGGGTAAATCTGGGACTAAATCTGTTCATCATAGGTTTCTGGCACATCTAAGGGGGGCAACTCTGCACAGGATGAAACACCGAGCCACCAATGCCCCTGATATTGATAAAATATATTAAACAGGCATGTATCCAATATTTTTACATAGACTAAATGCTATGAACAACCCAGGAACAGCAACAACTTGTATATTTTTCATAAAAACATCACTGATACTTATCCTGACTCATAATAATTGCAATAGAGTATGAGTCAGGATATGGTAAATTAATCTGATTTCAATTTCAGAACCTGATACTCAAAACCTGATACTCAAACATAAAAGTGCTGCAGCTGACTTACATATCTTGTGGCCATCCTTGTCAATGTTATGGAAAAATATGGCCCCTTTGTCCCACACCCATCTATCAAAGCTGTCCTCCGTCAAATCTGAAACAATCCGATAAAATATCATCATCAACATCATCGTCAACATCGACAACTGTGGGAGAACCAATCTAAAGACTTGAGTATTTGGTGCAATCTTATGAATGAATGAGTGATTATAGCATTATACTCATCAAGAAGGATGGTATTATGAGGAATCTGCAGTTTTGTTTGCCAGAAGTAAATGATAAACTTGCTCTCTATCTGTCATATTCGCAGTAGACAAAAACAAACATTTATAAACAATTCCAATTACTAATGTAAGCTATCAGTAATGATATACTACATCTATGCTTATCAACTCTCCTCTTTTGTGACATTTTCTAATTTTTACCATTAATTATACACCACTCCATGATCTACCTCAGTGACATCCTGTCAATACTTACCATTTATGTGCCATTCTAATCTCCACTTCAGTGACTCATGGACCAGATCTACCGCTTCATCTAGCCTCTCCTTGCCTCTGATGAATGTCTTGACATAATCATCACTATCCTTAAATCTGTCAACATCCCGCTTGTCATACACATCATTCTTTTTCAGGTTGTCTAAGAAGTGAAATTATCACAATTAGCAAATGACAGACAAATGGTCGAGGTTAAAACACAAATCAAAGAAACAACCTCAGTTATTTAAGCATATTTAAAATCATTGGGACAGTCCTTTATAAGAAACTCAAATCATGAATGTTTTTAAAAGTGCTGATCATGATGATAGGTTTGAAAGCATTATAAGCCCAATTAATAGCAAATACTTTCTTGTCTGCAAGCCTGAACATAATGGCACAATTTTCCACCAATTGGAAGACTTCACATACAGTGAGAGAGTATGGGTATATGCTGCTTTTACTAATATTCCTGCAATATAATAGCTGGGAACACCAGAAATGGGCTTCAGACATTTTACCCATGTAGAGAACTGAACCTGGGTGTTCGGTGTGACAATTCTATCCCACCACAAAGCTACCCCATCACCAGTACTATTGGCCATAGTAGCAAAATGGAAGTCAGTGTCAACGATAACACTCAGTTTCGTGCAGTGATTGCTATGGGTTTTGTAACACACAACCTGTTCAATTCACTTACCCACGATAAGAGTAAATATACTGTGCACAATTTTTGGTACACTTAAAACAGTATCACAAGTTTGGGAACATTTCCATACCTTGATAAGCAAATGAGAAGAATGGCAAGCTGTATATAAGTTAGAATTTCAAACTCAAAAATAAACTCTCCTGTAGGAGCTAGGTTGGTAATGCCTGTGTGCCCCACCCCATCAAAAATCAAACTCACAAACTGACATGTATACCTCACCCTAAATATGCATTTAGTAAACTAGAGCATGTATACAAACAGGCGGAAATCTTTCCACTAGTTTAATCATCCTTGTCTAACGGAAAACTTGAATTTATTCTTAATGTTAAATTGTACAGGATGCATTCTAACCCAAGTTCGTAACTTATTTCAACAGTATCTACACCAGCTTCTGAAGGTAGCAACATAATTCAAAATATGTTCAGCAAATCATTATCTGCGGACTACGGTCTGCCAAACAAGGTTATACGACTCTGCTACTAATACTATTATATAAAGCAGTAGCACCATGTGACTTGTCAACTGGAATTTTCTTTCCAGTATGTCTCACCTGCATATTTCTTCTCGAATCCTTTTCGAACATATTCAATATTTTCGTTCGATAGCTGAAACATAAGAATACGAAGAAAATATACAAAAAGTTTTGAAACAGCACAAATGGAAACAGAGCCGCTTGGAAACCAAAAAGCGTCGACTTACCTCATCCTTCGCCATTTTTGTTTTGATTCTCAAGTACTTCCGGGCTCAAAGGTCACACCGGCGACATCGTCACGTGAATGTAATCTTGACGCGTGATCAATACAATATATGCCAGTTTGAAAGTGTACTTCATTTTTTGTACGATTTGTGAGATTGACGAATGGGGCGATAATCAGAAGCAACAGATGTGTTACTTTTGGTTAAAAACAACAGCTGCCATGGTAACCATTGCCACAGGGGTCGTAACTGACATAGGACACTCGGTTGTGGGGGTGACGACGCTGTTGTGTTACCTCTGCTCTGAGAAATACAAAATGTTTCAAGGCAGCGTTCGAAATTAAGCTAGACGACTGAAAACCACTCCCACCCACACCTTTTGTTTTCTGTAGATCCTTAGCCTTTTCATTACCAAATAACCAACTGTATTATTTCCGTATTAAAATATACGGGGTCTACACGTACTGTTCGGGACCCACAACTTTTTGTGATTCTGGGTTCTCAGGGCCTGCAACTTTTCTGGGCTAAGGGCAAACACTGATTATAGGAATAACAACGACATTTCAAAAGTACATGTAAAACGTTCACGTTAAAAAAGACTGATTCACTAACATATAGTTGAACGATTAGTAGTAGGTCTATGTACTAATTTCCCTGCCGGTTTGTGGTGGATTCAGGCATATTTCGTATCCGGTGGGACGGATATCTTTAAAACACCAGCATGGAGTCTGCGAACAATGCTGTAATATCTGTAAACCTGCTATACATTTATGCCCATTAACATGACAATTCGGATGACAACGCATGATTTTGATATGTGTAGACAACATATATTTATAGGGAATTTGTAATTTCGTCACCCATTAGAACGGAAAGAACATGTTGAAGAAAATGTCAAAAACGGGGACCAATGAATCCACAAAACAAATAATCCCATGAAGAAAAACGATTGTTTATGCCAACAATTTCCCCACACCATGCACACAGTCATATATTCACATATATGGACCGCTTCATTTGCTACTGTTAGCACATTCGCTCAAAGTGTGTTATTTTATGGCACTTCTGGAAATATGTTAGCATGTTTTCTGCGTTCGAGAAAAATGCCTTGTATATTGCCAGGGCTGCCATTTCGGTAAGTCAGGGGTGAATCCCGGATTTCGGAGTAGGGTGGGTGGGGTGGCGTTTGGAAGTCTGTTTCGGGGGTAAGAGGTCCGTCCCTGTAGGTCGCCCCTTCAAAGTTGTGTAAGTATTACTGAAACACATGTCCTGGGCATGTGGCTGGATAGACAGCTTGGATGACCAACTTCCTATCACTTGATCATCTAACAGTTCCAAACAGATACATATCAGTACTCATACATATATTGGTAACTACGAATAGAAATAGCTGTCTGCATTGTTTTGCCGACTGTTCTCATTCACTCGGCAATGTGATCAGTTTTCTTGGTCCCCTCGAATAAGCTAATATACTAACACACTATATGAATATATATCATCGTAGATATGGATGTCACTTCGAGTGTCCATGAAGCGGAAACATGTGTCATGTTAGATAAGTTTCAGTATATAAAGATCTGAGAGGTGACTTTCCGAGTCGCCCTATAGTATCTCCACTGAAGGCTGAGTAAGCTGGCAATCTTAATATGTCGGTAAGTTCGAATACCCTCCTTTAGTTTATCATTATTATTTCGTGTCCTCCGATTTGTGAGACACATTGATTAACGGTTCAGTGCACACAGGTGGTGCTCCTTCACCCCTGCAATGAAAGTGGGAACAGACCTGTTGCTGATAAGTAGACACAACAATCATAGTTCATTAATGAATTACTATTTTTCGTTAAAGAGCGTTAATTTTGTTTTCACTAAAGAACATCGATAGATACAGAAATACTGAAATAGATTATCAAAGATATGGAGCACCCAGGCTGATATCGGTACTTGCTGAAGGCCTGTCATATAATGGTGATCGCAAGGAGCAGTCAAACAGGTGTCATATAATACATTTATATTAATTATAGTTAAAACCGTTATTGTTACTTTTACAAACATGCGAATCTAAGCATGTAAATTACGGTGAATTAGTAGATACTCCACCAGTATCAGTTATCATATCAAACTGGACTAAAACGCTACTTTGAAATGGCAGGTTAAATACAATATTTTATAATGTTATGTAAACTTTATGGTCTTTAGATGCTGACTTTAATTTTCCATTGTTAACAAGTGTCAAGCATATCCAACAGGATAGTGCATCTAATGACCCCGATCAATTTTATCAAACCCGGACCTTGTTAATTTTTATATGTATATCAATATGATGTACGTCCTCTGATTTTTAGAATAAAATATCTGTCCTGTTCTGTCACAAGATTCAGTTACATAACTAATCCCAAATTATTTAGGGTTAATTCATTCTATCACATAGGGGAGCATGGTGTGTGTTATTTTTTGTTAATTACCCACTCCACTGCCTCACAACTGGGTGTCTCATAATTGAGAGTTCTCACAAATGGGAGTAGACCTTTTTTGCATGCTTTAATCACAAAGTATCTATCGGGAATTCCCCTCACAATGCATATACGTAATGATCACCATGACTTCAATCCCATTATTTTGTCTTAGCATGGATGCGGTGCCTGGTCATATAAAAATCAAACTGAAGCAAATCGGTCACAAAATGAACCATTATCTTGCATAAATCCTTAACGACGTTTGTACTGGTAACATTGGTGGAAAAGCTCTCACTGTGGCTAGTATTGTTTTCTCATGTGCAAGTGTTGTTGCCCGATTTCAACAGCAGCGAACAGTGGTAGATTTGTCCTGTCTTTCTTGAAAATAACAGTCTTTATGATTGTAGAAGTTTCCGCGTTGGACTTCATGAGACTTGATACATACATCCGCGGGTATTGTTTATAATTTACTTTCCAGTAACATAATGTATTGATTTCGTCTGTCATTTACTGACTTCACATTTCAGATCAGTATCATATAAGGGGTTAATGTCTGTATCGCAAATGATACGATTAGCAATCAAATATGGCTTTACCACACAAACGTCCAACACTGAATGAAGTATGGAAATTAGCTGAGTTAGGAGTATGGTTTTATGCCGCTTTTAGCACTATTCCAGCAATATCACGTCGTGGGACACCAGAAATGGGCTTCACACATTGTACCCATGTTGGGAATCGAACCTAGGACATCAACGTGAAGATCGAGCGCTTTAACAACTAGACACGTAGGCACGTTGCGAGGACACCACCCCAACGACCCTATGGGGATTTAAGGGTTCACAGTGGTACACGCAGTTTGTCAGACTACAGCGACGATTTTCTCCATCCCTGCTTGACAAACACCTGCCCATTAGCATCACGAATAAGCGAGGGGGCGACATGTTGACCTAACCCGCTTCTGTAGGACATCTCCTTGAAACATTTACACGATGTTACAAGTTGCCAGGGAGGTCTTAAACCAGGTCAAATATTTGTCAGGATATAGATACTTAAAGATTTACGGCCAGTCGTGGAATGTTCCACTAACGATGCTACAGCCAGCGTAAGACGGATAGATAGCCGAAGAGTCTTAAAGTGTGGTTTACTCATAAATGTGCCATGTTTACAATATATGAATAACATGTGTATAGCTTGTATCAGGTATTAGTTCTTGCCGTCTTTTCGATTTTATCCGGGAGCGGGGATAGCCCAGTGGTTACAGTGTTCGATCGCTACGCCGAAAACCCGAGTTCGATATCCTACATGGGCGAAGCATCATTGATGTCCTTCGGGGTGATAATGCTGGATTACTGTTAAGAGCGGCGTAAACCCATACTCACTCACTCGACGATATACGATATTATTTTCCATCCTTTTATGTGAATTGAATGACAAGTGGGTGAGTTTAGTTTTTATGTTGCTTCTAAGAACATTCCAGCAATAAGGTGCACACCACGTCACACATTGTCGTCACATGGGGAATCGAATCCGGGTCTTTGGCGTTACGAGCGAAGCTTTTACCTCTAGGCCACCACTACAATTGGTTTACACTATTGTTTTGCATTTTGCGCCCGAATGAATCTGTTTCAACAGATAATCGAGACTTTTTGTCGTTCATATTTACCAATTTTAGATAATCATACTCAAATAAAATTGTAATATCTAAAATCAAGTTTATGTTTACATTTTGTTTAGAAAAATGCATAATACATATCAGGAACTATGCAGCTTCCAATCTGTCCACTAGAACAACTTGAATAAAACATGTTAAGACACGAACTGGGTCCAGAGAAAGTTTTAAGCGGGTGTATAGTTTTATGACGGTTTTAGCAATAGTCCCGCTATATCACGGCGGAGTACAGAGGGAACCTATTTGACACATTGTTCCATGCATGTAGGAATCGAACCTACGTTTGGTCTGGACTTGATAACCCGTTACCCACCATACGGGATTTTGGGGGGTTGGGGTTAGGGGTTAGGGGTTAACCTAGTAGTTAAAGCGTTGGCTTGTCACGCCAAAGATTCGAGTAAGATTTCTTACATGGGCACAATGTATAAAGCCCATTTCTGTTGATCCCTGCTGTGATATTGCTGGAATATTGCTAAAAGCGGAGTACAGCCATACTCACTCGTTCACTCACTTAACCACCAGACTACCCCATCATACCATTAATTTTCTGTTGCTCCTCTTGTGAAAGGGATTTTGACATATTCGTCGTTTTTAACCAATACGACATTAATATAGTGACGGAAAATGTGAAAAATGCATGTTGGCTTAAAAAACAATTCCATAAAATGAAAACGTGGGTCAGAATGCAATGACCAGGATGAGCAACTCAAAACGTAGCCGAAAGACATCACATTTGATAACTGAAATTTAAAAAATAAGGTTTAAGGATCAACCTTACAGACATTTACAGCTTTTATGGTGAATTCAGAAAAGTATGCAAAAGGATGACTCATTATTATTAATGTCATCTGTGGTGATATAAAGCGGAGGTGAGCTGAGTGCTAATTTTGAAGACTTTATTCGTGCAGTGCATGACAAGTTTCCTCGGAGTGTGTGTCCACACAGTATTGTATAGTCATGACCCACGACGATGTTTGATGTGTTTGGCAAAGATACTTTGAAGTCGTTAAACAAGGGAGTGTATAAAACCACTTATCTCATTAACAACTGACCTAGACTCACTTGTGAGACACAGGTCTGTGTAACCGTCCCTCAGACATATTATTTTCCGTTATGCATAGAATAAGAACTAGTCTTTGAAATGAACATATTCCACAGAAAAAAGGTTCATGGCAAAATAAATAAACTATAATGAAAAGGAGCCCTGAGACTTGAAAATCTGGACTTGCCACATTTCCTAGACATACATACACGTATGTATGTGTGTATATGTGTGTGTGTGTGTGTGTGTGTGTGTGTGTGATAGGCTGTAAAAATATGTGTATGTGTGTGTGTGTGTGTGTGATAGGCTGTAAAAATATGTGTATATATAGTCTGGTTCATAATTATTGAGAATTTTTCTTCTTACTTTGAGCTATCCTAACACCTCAACTGATTCACTGATACTTAAAACTAAGTAATGGTATAAGGGAGGTAACTCATCTTGGCCTACTGAGTATAGTACAATTAGAGTTACCTCCCCTGAATTTGCAGCAGACGTCATTTTCCTCAGCACTGTCAACAATGTCTGCTGAAGATAAAAGAAGGTTGATTTTTGAGTTGTGTAATCAAGGAATTGATGATGTAAATACATTGGCAGAGAGAACAGGAACTCCTCTTTCTACTGTGTATAGGATTAGGAAGAAGTTTAAAGAGGTAAAGGACTTTGGGCACCAGAAAGGAGCAGGGAGACCCAGAAAATTGGACTTCTCAGATTGCGTCCGGCTGGGAATTTTAGCGTCTGAAAAGCAAAGGGCAAGCATCTCCAACATCAGGTATGAAATGATAGAAAGGGGATCAACAGTTGTATCAAAATCTGCAGTTAGAAGAAATTTGATTGATCTTGGATGGGAGAAAAAGACTGGAATTCCTTCTCCTCTCATGAAACAAGAACATAAAGACAGGCGTGTTGAGTGGTGTTTGGCACATGAAAACTTTGACTGGGAAAATGTGATTTTTACTGATGAAAGCTCAATATGGGTATATCCCAATAATGTGAAAATATGGACAAAGTCTGCGTCAGCACCGTTGTATCGACGACCTAAATACAGCCCAAAGTTTCATGTATGGGGAGGGATATCCTTATTAGGAACGACCCCGCTGTGTGTGTTTGAGGGAAATCTGACAAGTCAACGCTACACTAACATATTAGATAATTTTCTCCTTCCAAGTGCACATGTGTTTTATGGAAATGACTGGATTTTGCAGCAAGATAATGATCCTAAACACACCGCAAAACATGCCAAGCAGTGGTTTCAGGAGAAAAATATGACTGCATTACCATTTCCTGCATATAGTCCTGACTTAAATCCCATTGAGAACATTTGGGGGATGATGAAGGAATGTGTGAATCAAAAGGGGTTGACAAAAATTGAAGACGTGAAGAGAGAAGTGGTCCGATACTGGGACAGCATAACTCACGAGACACTAACCTCTCTGATAGGAAGTATGCCTACCCGTCTTAGACTGTGCCGTGAAGCTCAAGGAGACTTGATAAAATATTAAATTGTTACCTACACAACATGAAAAGGTCAGTTCACTTTTACAATACATTCAATTTTATCTGATTTGTTCTCGTTTAATAATATGAAATGCTTTAGCTATTCTCAATAATTTTGAACCATACTGTATATGTGCGTGTGCGTGTGTGTGTGATAGGCTGTAAAATCTATAATAACGGGAAACGCAGAATACACGTGAAAGCATGCGTCAAATCCCGTTTGCCCCTCACATCCACCCCCCATCCCATACGCATCCCATTAGGCCACAGCGTGAAGGTCGCTTTGAGGAAAAAGGATTGATCCGAAATTTATCTGTCGACGTTTTGTTATGTGCTAGGGGATCGAACTTCGATTAATGCGAAGTTTACTCCATGCGGCAGATAGGACCTCTGTGCACAAATGTTATGTTATGAAAGGATATATTTCAACGATCGCTTTGTACATGTCAAAGACACGCTTCGCCATGTATTTGTAGGCAGCACATTGGCATGGCTCCCTCTCAATGTGGTCCTCGTTGTGTCGCCCTCAACCACCACACTACAGCATAGAGGCATGTTCCCATGGTGTAGAACCAGCATTCACAGGAGACCGCGTCCTGTTCTTGGAATAGTGCGTTGTCCTCATACTCATGAATCAAGCAGCTGAGGAAATGGTATGCCAGTGTAAATATGAAAAAAACACTATTCCAGACGGCCATTGTATGCAAGAATATACTTAACATTAGTTTAATGTCGGGAAATTATGTACTGCCCGAACAGCCTGCAATATTAGTCAGTGCGGCGTTATACAACATCCAGGTGGATGTGTCTGCTGAGTTTCCTGTTACTTTAACACACAGCTGTAGTTACTGCATATACAGCCGCTACTACCACACAATGCTCCTCTGGCTATCGCTCATATCATAATTGTATTGCAGTTGTTGTTGCTGGTGATGCTACTGCGATCGTAGCTGTAGTTACTCATTCTGCAGTTGTTGCTATTGGCCCAGCCACACCACTCCGGTTACAGGGGCGTTGCTGGCATTATCAATTACTGGATCGTCTGATCCATACTCGATTATATATTAGTATATCAGAATACTGGTTATTATGTTAAACAATTAACACATAAAACGAATATCATTTGAGAGAAAACGTCGATCTATGATACAGATATTTCTCGACTTTCACGCGTGATTGTACAGACTCCACTGTGCGTCAGCAACGACAGATGTCAACAGTCGCCCGTGCATCCTCACACTTTTGGGTGTCGTCTGCTTTTAACGTGGGGCGTCCCAAATGCAGTTCTTTAATCTCGGGAACATATCCAGATTATGTAATGCAAACACAATGCACGACTGACTCCCAAACTCGTCGACAAAATGTGCATAAATTTCTCCTATCCTGTTCTATTTGAGTCACTTTAACCCCCGTGCCCTCTCCCCCGGAATGTCACGTGCTCTCATCGTCCACATCAACATCTGCTTCGCGCTCACTGAATGTAAACCTAGACTTGTCTCCACCCAGACTGTGATTCAACAGGATTTGGCGGGAACCAGCACGTGATTTCAACACCTACATATCGCAGGGGCGTCAGTGTTCGCGCCAGTATGAAGAATTAAGCCAGATGATGCCGACTGTGACCGTTATGCCTTCAATATGGCTAACCATTCTTATCGGATTATTACTTACTGTGATTGTAGCACTGCTGGTGAGTATGAGATATTTTTACAACTAAGTAATGTATCTATAAAGTTATACTGCCACCAAGGCGTGTATGATAAGACCTTATATTGTACAGTTACGTATCTGTCTGAAGGTAAATTACCGTTATTTGGATACATATGATATACGCGAGCTCCGGGGCTGTGAAGTAGTCTTGTGGTTAAAGCGTTCACTCGCCACGCTGAAGACCCAGGTTCGACTCCCTACGTGGGTACAATGTGTTAAGCCCATTCCTTTGGCCCCGCCGCGACATGGCTTGAACATTGCTAAAAGCGGTTTAAAACCCAACTCACTCACTCACTTTGACATGATGTGATGCTTTCTTCCTTTTGTCTGGAGACAGACGTCTGATGTTGATTCTTACCGTGACTGCAAAGTAAAAATTGTTGCTGTGTTCAATTTGGGAGTTGTTACGGTTAAGGGCTATGCATTCTTATCACAACTGCAGCATAAAATGCTTTGCTTTGGTCGTTTTAAATAAATAATGGAGAGAATTCACGAGTGTCATCTTCCTTATGATATTCCCCACTTCAGAACAATGCATAAAGCTCATTTCCCTTGTCTCGTCGTGATATCACTGGAATATTCCTGAAAGCGGCTTACCACCAAGCTCACTCACTCACTCACTCACTCTCTATGACGAGGAGCACAGCGCCCGGTTAACGAGTAATCACATAATCCAGCACTTTGTACTTCTTATGATAAAGTCTTTGATGCAGATTGTGTGTAATCTCCCATTCAAAGGCTTCAAATCTAAACATAGTGCTGTGGAATATATAATCGTTATTCATGATGTCTTTTATCAGTATATAGTATTCAGGTAATCCTAAAAATGCATTCTTAGTCAGTTGCGTTTTGGGGCTGTACAGAACATGACATGACCACGCCAGCACAGTTGATCGTGAGTTCGAATCCCTGTTCTTCCTGGGTTTGTTTCCAGATTTTACCCATACTCCTAGGCATCAAAGGGGTATTCTGAGACCTACATTTCTACATAACTTTCCATCCACATTAATCTAACTGGAATATACAAGTGGACGTATTCTCCTGCGTTTATTGATATAACGTGATGTAAATGGAATATGCAATACCTTCTTGAGAATGGAGCGGTAAGTTAATCATTTAAACTGTGTATCAAGTACAAACTCAATCTGCTCTATATTTAAAGGTTTGAATTACTGCAGGGTTTGAGTCACTAACTCCTCCCACGTTCATAGTGCACACGCGTTGCCTTTGTTATAGGCTGTAATGTCTCCAATATGAGGTGTACAATATCTGATTCATCGCAGTAGATTAAGTGGCCGCTTTTTCACTACGCCTGAGTGTTTATTAGTCCACCCCTTTAATCAGCATTTGTGCCTCCTATCCTGATTGTTTCAGCTATTCAGATAAACTTTCATTTTCTACGAACTAAGAGTGAATAAATATATTTCAAAGGGGAATATTTCTGCATGACCTGGCGAAACAGTTTTCTGTTACATGAAAGGACTTAACATTAAGCAGACGAGAAATTGAAGATTTATCAGCGATTTTTCAATCGCCACTTGGCGTACCGAGTTTATTGAGACTCTCTCATCCTAACGAGGTACCAATTCACAGCTGGGTGAACTGGGACACATAGTCACGGTACTTTGTCCAAGTACACTGCACGTTGCTGTACTCGCAACTAGGTGTTTGCACGTACATGTATTCCTGTGGCCACCATCTGGTCATATACCAACGGATTCGTGGGTTCTTTTAAGTGCACATGGTTGTGACAACACGTAAAGAGTCTGCACACAAGGTTTTTTTACACACAATCACAGGTGGGCTCGATCCCGACACCTCAACGTCGCTGGATCACTAGCCTGGCGACTTACCCAGCTCGCCCACCGCGCCATATTCCCTTACTGGCTCTTTCACAGACAGATACTGTACTAGTTGGCTAGATGAGTGAGTGAGTGAGTGGGGTTTCTTGACGCTGTGAACAATAGGATACTTATCTCCACATTAAACGCTAGTCTATGGCGACACATTTTGCTATACAGAGTTGCCTCCCATAGTGGTATCAGAATCCTGTGCCCTTGAACTGGAATTCCAGATTCGCCCTGCTTATGATTCGTAATTGGAATCTGTAAGCACAAATAGCATCGTTCGTTAAAGAAGTTGTTCATCAATTGCTTGTCATGAACTTGTCCCGGTTCGGAGTGTGACTTGGCAAACCGCAAAGTCCCCTGATAATAACAAAGCACCCTCAACTGTCTCACACAAATATACTGATCACACTTTGCTAAGGATCACACACATTCGCAACTTTACTTAAACGTACATTTATAATTTCAAATTGTATCCGCTTAAAACTGGATAAGTAATGATATGGCAACACATCTTTATTAAAACAACCACTTTAAGCTGACCACTTTAAGCAAATCATGGTACCAGTCATTGACAATTACACAACACCAGTCAGTAGCAGGTATACAATCCACGAGATAGCTTGGACCATCGTAGTTTTCTGTTGAATCGATGATCTGACCCTTAGCAAAGTTTGAATAGTATATGTCACCCAAAAGTTACATTTACCTGATGAACTTGTCATGTTAAATTGGTTATACGCGCATACACACACACACACACACACACACACACACACACACACACACACACATATATATATATATATATATATATACCAAATATGTGCATGTGCAGAGGTGATAGGCATAATCAAAGAGAATTATGTGGCATATTTACCGAACCCTAGCTACTCATCCCTAGCTATATCACTACCACATTTGTAATAAATCCGCTATACCTAGAGCAAACAAAGAAAACCCGAACGTGACTCGTTATCTTCAAAGCCAGATGCCTTTCGCATCCTTAGTTGCAGCACAACGCATTCCGCGTAAGTAACTATAACGATAACCATGAACATACGTTCTACGTAATAACTGAGGTCTGATTTGATTAAATTTTAGAAATTTACAAACTGATGAAATACTTAACAAGGGGATTCGACAAGTAGTTCAACATACGTAATTTTGCTTTTGTCGGGCGCAAACTATTGCCTCCTTTTGGCATACGCTGTGGAAACAGACGCAGTCAATTTATAGTCCTGTTAGGCGACGAAAAGAATTCCTTAAATCATTTAGCTTATGAAAATTGTCGATTTTGTGTTCCCTCTACGTGGAAATATTTTCCAAGTAAAATTATTCAAAGTCACGAATATTCCCGCTACATGGCTGTGAACAGTAAATAATCGTTTCTGACCCAGTAGCCACATGAACATGGATCTACCCATTTCGGCTGCAATGACGCGTCAACCAAGTTATCAATCCTGACCACCCGATATCGCTAGTCGCCTCACGGGGGAAGCATGGGTTGCTGAAGAGCAATTCTAACCGGATCTTTACGGGTTTGTTGGCAGGTGACTTTCATCAACTGGACACCTGAGCGTGTGCACTGATGACGTTCTAGAGCTCATCCAATGTCTCCAGCATACACTTTACAGCCTCGGAAAGAACCCTTGAGTCAAATGTACACATAGCTGTTCGTGGAAAATGAAAAGTTCACATACTGTACCCATGTGGGGAATCGAATGTGGGTGTCCGGCATGACGACCGAACGCTTTGACCACTAGGCTATCACTACTCGCAGCATTTAACCCCGTGTCTTTGTGTGTACATATATACACACACATGGTTTAATATTAAAGTAAGCTTTCCATAACATTTGGAAAAGAATCTTTGTGTGGTGTTATATAATGATGTAGTACGCACATTTGCCCCTCCATAATGTTACGGTACGAAACGTAACACATGTTCTTGCACACCGTGTGATCCACCGCCATTCAGCTGGGTGGTAGCACCGTATTGCACCAAAAAAGTGACTTGCTCGAGTGTCCTCCTCTTACACAATAACTACGTATATATTAGGAAGTTAAACGTATAAGATGAGATATAATTCCCCTACAGTCTGTGTGTCTTTTCAGTACTTTGTGAGACCTTCCTTAAGAGGCATTTGGAAGCCAGTAAAGAAGGATGACAATATATGAACGAACACCTTGTATATTGCTACGATAACTTACTTGGTAACGGTGTTAGAACAGACACAGAAACGTCGCTCTCGTAGCAATAAAGAAGTTTTTCAAATTGTTTTACACTTTCTCACTGAAATATCTGTGTGTCGGGACGTGCACTGTAACCTATAACTGTTGTTAAGTCTGCCCACCTTCGTTGTCTAGTAGAGTTGTAGAATGGGAGTCACTAACAGTGACCGAGTAATGTTTTTCACGTTCAAACTGACGTATTGTATCCCATTAGCGCGGACAAATTCTAGAAACGCGTGCGCGCGCGCGCACACACACACACACACACACACACACGCACACACACGCACACACACACATGTATGCACGTCGCATAAACTTTAAAACCGCGTATAACGTTACCGAGATTTAGTCACATGCATTGGCAGATTTACGGTATATTGACATAGGCAGGTAGGCTATGTTATGGATTATCCCTGATAATCCCATGATTACATTCCGGGAAGGAACTTAGAACACGTCTGCTAGGCAGGCAGTGGTTTCAGTATTGGAACCGAATAAACAGTGGAAATACTTTTGCCCCTTCCCATCTCTACAGGAACCTACTGATCTGTGAGACACCATATACCATCATCAGTAATGGACGAGACCAACTCTTTCTATAGCGATGAACTCGCTGAGGCTACCGACTTGGTAAGTCTCATGCACTGTAGCTGTAGAACTCTCACGGTTGATCTAACCTGCACGTGTGTGTTCAGTGTTGTGTTTGTTCGTTTGTTTCACGTGTGCACTAACTTATGTCACTTGTTATGATGGTTCGTAAATTGGATGAAGAAACGCCCGTGCATAGTTCAAAGGAGACGATTTGTTGTAGGCACTGGAAATCATTTTGGGGAATTAATGTAAGGGAGACAACTCTATTGTCCTTGTGTATCTGGATTCTTTTGCTTTGTCTTAAGAAGAGCATAAGGTTCTCTTGATAAAGCCAAACAGCTATTGTATTTCTGGCATATTGCTTTGGGCAATTATGATGCAAAGGCATAAACAGGGTAGGTTTCTTTTCATTATTTTTACGTTTTTGTTGCCAAATTTAACCATGTCTTGAACAGTCGCTGATGTAAGTAAATTATCTGTCTCGTCCAACTCATTACACATGCATGATACTGATAAGTATCATTCACGTAATTTGTAAAAACCACGTGTATTTCTGAGGCCAAAAGATGTTTGCTACTTAAAAGAATACAACACAGATGGAAGTGGTTAACGGGTTCGTTCCTCACACCAAATGTCTGGGTATGACTACAGACATGGTTGCTCAGTTTTAAGCCTATTTCGTGTCCCATCGTGATATCCCTGGAATATGGTTAAAAGCGGTTCCCGGTGTATATATCGCAATAATCACTATATAAACATGTAGAAGATGAGTATATTTAGTAGATCCGAGAAAGCACGCAATGCACTCTGGTGATGTTGTCTATAGTACTATGTATTAACGTATGTTTAATGCTTTTGCCAAATTTAGATTTGAGGTTGCTCCAGTTAGAATTGAAACGGGACGTTATGAACATCTACCCGAACATGCCAGTTGTGCAATGGCGATAACTGTATGGAAGATGAATCCAGTGTTAGCGCGTAGCGAACTTAGTGCTCGATGTACGGTGATGTGTCATCACATTTTTTTTAAAGTGTTTGTACTATTTATAGTGATTTTTTAATCTTACCAAAGAACAGAATTTTGTATTTTAATGTCAAATTATGAAGTTGTTTGTAGTGTTGCCAAGACCATATTCCTTATTCCTTTGCTGTACAATAGTTAGATTGCAATTGTGTATTTTTTCTTAACGCAAACGTTTTCTTTGACTTTTAGTAGACTTTATTTTAGATTTGGTCTCTCATAATTCCACAAGGAATGCTGCACGTGCTTTCATTGAACATTTGACATTTTGTTTATATTTTACGTTGTACATGCAGGGAGACGCAAATGTAATTATATCTGTGTGTAGTGGCGGTGTATACTAGTTGCAGGCAAACAGTGAACACTTCCAAGCACAAACGGCAGTGGACAATTTACTCACTTACTTCGAATGGTATAATTGGTGGGTATGATCTGTTGCTTCTAGATTTCTCTTAGTTGATGTGTGGTATAATACGGTTACCGGGCCGCTTAAAAATTACAGTTCCAACGTCACAAAATTACCCGCAGAAACTGATCTCTTATAGCGAAGATAGCAACAGTGAAAATTCATACAGATAGCTTAAAGGTGAGGAGTTAACAGATATAGTCCTCTTCATATTAGAATAGTAAACTAATGTTTTAACAGATATACACATGTATTTTAAAACTGAGAAACTAAGGTGTTAAGACAGACGTACTCATCTTTATTGTTAAAGCCAAGGTTTTAACACAGATGATAATTATGCTTATCTTTACGGTAAAAACCAACGTTTTAATGTGCTCATCTTAATGAAAATAGGTTTTAACACAGATAATTATTCTCATCATTATGGTTAAAACTGTAAAACAAAGGTTTTAACCCGTTTTAAAGATTGACAGAAATAACGGTAGATAAATATACTGCTCACATGTTGACAGGAATACTGGAATATTTCCCTCTTACCGGATCGAGAGGGTGGTGGCTGGCTGACCTGGCTTGTCAAGGGTACTATGTGTGATTCCAGTTTCTAGTGTTTTCACATTCTGCTGTGATATTGCTGAAATATAATACAATGTGGCTGAAAGTCATACTCCCTAACACTGATAGGCAGCGGCATACCTGCTATTATGAAAAAAGCCTGGGCTTACACGTGAATGTTGCTGAAAAGGTTTGTGCAAGCCCTCAATACTCAATAAAAAAATCGATCGGGCTTACACGAAAAAATGGCTGCTACGTGCCTGACAGGAGGTATCTCATAAAGTGAAGGTAACTCCCAACAACCCAAAGCCTAGATATAATGAAATTATCCATTTGAAACGTTGAGCAGAATATGTATAAATAAAGGCAACATCTGGACATAAAATAAGTTAAATGAGTTCACCTGTATCTTAACCTGTCGCCAACCGTCATATATCCCTTCCGCTTTGCTTTGCACGCTCCAATGCCATTGACTGGTTTTAATATACGCCATCATAAACAACATGCCCGTTTCCCTACTCTGCTCGTTAGCCACGGTGACAGGTAGCCAGGTATCTCCAAGTGTTATGGAACTGGGACCATGGGGCGGGGCAGCGTTGGTGACGCTTACCTTGGGGGTCATTGTAGCAGATCTTATCGCAATGTTCTCATGGGAGGTAAGATTTAGTTTTGTAAGCTACAAACTCTTTTTCTGTGTTTCTTTCATATCTGTTCTGATACTGATTTATGGAACACACATTATATAGACACATATAATATGTGTAATTGATAGAGTTTAAGATGTTGCCAATTGGATCAAGGGATAAACTGTCAAACTGACGTGATTATTAAAGGAAAATTACTGTTTTTCCAGAATTGCTTCTACCCCGAAGGGTGATGATAATGAAACGTATTTCAACCGAATAGATAATTGATTATTGGCTTCCCACTTCCTAGCGGCATGTTTTTGTCTATATTTACCTATACATGTAACTTATAATATTAAAAGCATCACTAACGATTGTAACAATGATTGTCAGTTTTCCCTATTTGTGCTAAAAACGAGAATGGTAACACATCATTTAAATATCTTAGCTCCCCATATAACTCGATACGTGTCGCTAAGAATGGTCTTCACGCAATGATCCCCCAAGGGAAAATCGAAACCGAGTATTTGGTGACACGAGCAAGCACATTACCCATGAAGCAACACTTTGCCCTCATGTTCCAATAGGATTCTGGTGGAAACATATCCCCTGAGGTTGGTTGGTTGTTTGGTTGGTTGGTTGTTTAACGCCCCACTCAGCAATATACTAACTATATCACGGCGGTCTGTAAATAGTCTGGACCACACAATCCAATGATCAACACCATGTGTCACCAATCCCATTAGTCGCCTCTTACGACAAGCATGGGTTACTGTAGACCAATTCTAACCCGGGTCTTCACGGTTATATCCTCTAAGAACCTAAAGGTGATACTAGAGATTTAGGATTAGCTATCATTTCATGATTGTCCATGTTTGTGACGTAATAGAATTGTGAGTGAGGGACTGTACTTTTACGCTGGTTTTCCTTCATTTCAATCAGGAATTTCACCCAAGTCCTCGGCGAGGCGAACTTTAACAAGTGGGACTACCCTACAGCTTCCCTTAACAGAATATGGATATATGGCACTGTATAATACACGCTCTCGCAATACCATTTTACCATTGCAACATCTGTGTGTATGTACACCCACTGGTGTCGACACTTGTCGCCTTCGCCTCCACAAGCTTCTGGAACAGGTGGTACACATGCTTGCGTGGCTGGGTGTTAGCGACGTACCACCAGCATGTTAAAACACTGTACCAGCAATGGATTGTTTCTTTGGGGCATTGATGATACGTCACTCAAATGGCTGCGTCACGACAATCATTGATGATTGATATTCTTCAGTACCTTTACGATATTTCGTTCCTAACAAACGGCTGCGTCACGACAATCATTGGTGATCGATATCTTCAGAACCTTTACGATATTTCGTCCCTGACAAACGACTGCGTCACGACAATCATTGGTGATCGATATCCTCAGCACATTTACGATATTTCGTCCCTGACAAACGGCTACGTCACGACAGTCATTGATGATTGATATCTTCAGTAACTTTACGATATTTCGTTCCTAACAAACGGCTGCGTCACCACAATCATTGGTGATCGATATCTTCAGCACATTTACGATATTTCGTCCCTGACAAACGGCTACGTCACGACAATCATTGGTGATTGATATTCTTCAGTACCTTTACGATATTTCGTTCCTAACAAACGGCTGCGTCACCACAATCATTGGTGATCGATATCTTCAGTAACTTTACGATATTTCGTCCCTGACAAACGACTGCGTCACAACAATCATTGGTGATCGATATCCTCAGTACATTTACGATATTTCGTCCCTGACAAACGGCTACGTCACCACAATCATTGATGATTGATATCTTCAGTAACTTTACGATATTTCGTTCCTAACAAACGGCTGCGTCACCACAATCATTGGTGATTGATATTCTTCAGTACCTTTACGATATTTCGTCCCTGACAAACGGCTGCGTCACGACAATCATTGGTGATCGATATCTTCAGGACATTTACGATATTTCGTCCCTGACAAACGACTGCGTCACGACAATCATTGGTGATCGATATCCTCAGTACATTTACGATATTTCGTCCCTGACAAACGGCTACGTCACCACAATCATTGATGATTGATATCTTCAGTAACTTTACGATATTTCGTTCCTAACAAACGGCTGCGTCACCACAATCATTGGTGATTGATATTCTTCAGTACCTTTACGATATTTCGTCCCTGACAAACGGCTGCGTCACGACAATCATTGGTGATCGATATCTTCAGGACATTTACGATATTTCGTCCCTGACAAACGACTGCGTCACGACAATCATTGGTGATCGATATCCTCAGTACATTTACGATATTTCGTCCCTGACAAACGACTGCGTCACGACAATCATTGGTGATTGATATCTTCAGGAGATTTACGATATTCAGTTCATTCCTAACAAACGGCTGCGTCACCACAATCATTGATGATTGATATTACAGGTCTTTACGATACTTAAGCCGAAACACATCCCAATTTCACGACAATCATGGAGGAAAGACATTTTCAGGACATTGCTGTATTCAACCTCAAACCCGTGGCTGTTTCACGTCAACCATCGGTCATCGATATTTTCAGGACTTCTACGATATTTCGTCCCAAACAAACGGCTGCGTCACCACAATCATCCATGATTGATATCTTCAGGACATTCACGATTTTTAAACCCAAACACATTATTGCATCGCGACGAGTATTGGTGATCGATATCCTCGGAAAATTTCACTCGAAACGCACATTTCCCGTGATGACCGTTCCATTATTTCTTTCCGTCAGTATTGCCTAGTGCGTATTAACCATGTGATATGAACATCCACGCATAACCTGTGTATGGCATTTAACGTTGTGACACCGATGTGTATGTGCACCCACTGGTGTCGACACTTGTCACCCTAGACCAGCTTATGGAACAGATGGCAGCGACACTTGCGTGACTTAATATTACTGACAAGTCACCAGTATATTGAAACACTACACCAGGAATTTCCTCGTGTTTTTGTTTGTTTGGGTTTGTTTTTCAAACATTTTACGTAATAAACGGTGGCATTAAGGCGTTAAATAACTCGTCCATCTAAAGACAATTACAATTAGCAGGAATGTAATAATTATTTCAAATCAACCAACCTTGTCATTATATTGGAAACAGGAATATTCATATTTCACTTTTCCGGAAGGTATTAAAATCTTTACGGAATTAATACAGGCCCGTGATTTGGGTGTGATAGGACTTTTGTTAGTGCAGGGTGTAAGGCGTTCGCTCGTCACAGAAAGACCCCGATTCGTTGTCTTATATGGATACACAATATGGGAAGTCTGTTGCTAGTGTACTCCCATTCAAAGAGCTGCGTAACACCATACTCACTCAAGCGCAATAGTTAAGCTTTGAAAATTTGACGTCAAAGAAGATTTGCCTGGTACAGCATCAATAGCCATATATCACTACAAACTACTGTTTAGGAAAAGAAGGTTGGATTTCTTGTGCCTTTTGAAAACGGTTTAGCAAATAAGGTCACCCTGTTAAGATTAATAATTTATACAGTTATCTGAAATGCACATGTGTTTGCAACCCCACCCCTCCCCACCATATCATATACACGCACACGCAAAGTGTCTGGGTCCACGCGTAAGTTGGTTTCATGTATAATCTGTTGTTCCATTTCCATATTCGACATAGGAAAATAGGTATACAACTGCACCAACAATAACAACAGTCATGTGTAGTATCATTTTTTATTCGACATGTTCATAAACCATATTTTTGCCGGATAACAAACCTATTTATAGAATCTGTTAATTGTATTTACAAACACCTGGCATTATAGGCGAGTTTAATACCTTTCCCTTGTAATTATTGAAGTAATTCCGTGTGAAGGTGTCAGATGTGTAGTGAGTGTCATGACCACTCCACATTGCAGCCAAGTACATTCGGTCATCCAATGACACGTGGACAGCGTTACGTCTCCTAGCAACAGCTAGCATGATGAAGTTGTAGGATGTTATGTTGTAATATATCATACCATATCACACATACCAGCAAATGTACAGGAATGTGAACAGCCCTCGTGACGAGTACGGAGGTAAATCAATGCGACATGTGGAGTAATCAACAGGGTGTTTTTGGACACTGCTTTTTGCTGCGCAAAATAGACACCGCTTTGTTTAAGCTTGCGTAGTTGTCAGTCTGTAGGATTATGAGGTATTTGTGCATTTGATGTTGTGTTTGGACACCCTGATTGCACTCACTGTTTTTGTGACGGGGCGGTTTTAGTGCGTTTTTTCCTGCATTGGAATTTGCCGTGGTGTTTCTGGAATTCGGTGCAGTGATTGGACGAGGTGCCGTCAACCAAATGGGGATGAGTTGTTTGTGTCAGGTTAGTTAAACACATGAACGACTAAATATATATATTTTAAAAAAGTGTTGAACGAATTCTATTACTTTAATGTTTAAATAGAATGTCAATAGTTGATACGCGTTTATTGTTTATAATTGCACTTACCTGGTTTTTTTTGTTTGTTATTTTTTTTTTTTTGGTCATGTGGCTTTAAGGGCTGCCACCCGGAAGGTGTGGGTTGAATTTATCACATTGGTATTTCATGCGTGAAACGCCTCCCTGGTGTTAAACCATGCTAAAATACGTTTTTAATAGGAAACCCTTTAGTCTTAGCTGCCGGTGAAGATCCGGGTGAGAATTCGTCTTCAGTAAAGCCATGTTTGCGACTGACCGGATCGGGTGGCCAGACTCGCAGAGACTTGGTTGACACATGTCATCGGTTCCAAACTGCGTAGACCGATGCTTATGATGTTGATCACTGGATTGTCTGGTCCGGACTCTATTATTTGCAGACCGAGGCCATATACCTGGAATACTGTTGATTGTGGCTTTAACAACAAACCAATCAACATTAGTCCGAACTGGACATGTTCTGGACGAGACTCGTGGGAGAGAGCCTGGTTGTATCCAGTAACGAATTTCTGCAATGACTGTACTTATATCAAGTGTTTCATTTATCCGGACAATTTGCCTTCAGGAATAATGAGGCTTCACTGCAAGGTGGTCACGCATGTAGCGATGACCAGAAGTGCACAAATAATGTTTAAGACTCGAGCATGACGCTTATCACTGCGTCTATACTTGTATAAAGAACACACTTTTACCGGACGGAGACTTTTAAGTTAGCTGTCTGGGGAACTGTAATATCTTTTTTATGTAATAACATGCTACTCAAACTTGCTAAGAGCCACCACTTTTAAAAGTAAAAGGAAACTTAAGTGCATCTTTTGAACTAGTCTAAGACAATAGTACTCAAATGAAAAGAATCCATACAATGGCAAAACCCCACGTCACCAAAGGGGTTATCTGGCCAAAACGTAAACGGCAGGAAATAACGGAAACAAATTCAACGTCCCTCGGCAACGCGTTGGTGATGACATCGCCATCACATACTCCCATTGAAGTGAGTATGGCTGCCAAGGGAATATTGTTTCACTATTCATAGAGAACATTCCCGAGTGCCCTTATATGGCGTCGTAGGATTGCGATGTGCACCTATCTCCACGTAGGTTCGAAAGGACCGAGGTTTGGTAACTCTGGGCGGATTCCATCACCAAACCATGGTTATTTGATCAGCGTAAAATTAACGGATACTGTACAGCTTTGTTAATGTATCGTAAGGGAAAACATTTTATAGGTGGATGTGAAAGCGGTGGTCCTTGTGACTTAAATGATGTCTAAACTAACGCAGTCAGAGGTTTTGTTTACGTTCAGATAACACTTTCACTCTCATGTAACAATAATCATACTTTGCACACCAATTTAATATTTATCAGTTAGCTAAATTTACCATGACAAACGAACGTCAACATGTTTCAACATGTGCCTATTTTGAGACTGTTATAAACAGCAAAATGACACCCTTTAACGTGTTATGACACCCTGGATGTAACCTGTCCAAAACGTGTCAGTCAGTGCCCTATGCGCTTCGTTTGTCGGCGTATTTGCTTAGGTAACTGTAGACTGGAAGGTTGTCAGATCAGTACCACTTGCCTCCATCAGCAGTAAAACCAACAAACAAACAACGTCATTGATGTTATTACACGCTTGATTTTTGTTGACTCTTCAAACGATTGCTTGATTTCTATACCTGGCACAAGTGATTGAAGCGGACGGCAAATCACAGTAGCTGGTGTATTGACTGAACATGGGTAACCTGTGTATTGTGAACACTCTTATCTTTGTGTTTGTCACTTGCTGTATGTTTCAATCGGAATCCATATAACTAACGTCGGTTATAACGAACTAATATTTTTATACCTTTGAGTTCCTCTTAACCGAAGTTTACTGTGAAACCACAGCCTTGAGCTAATAGTTGCATGGATGTGTGGGCTACATAAGTATCCTATAATAATATATCTCTTTTAATTCTGTAATTTCAGTATTTCTCCTTAGAATAATGAGCACTGATATCTGTGATATCTACCAATGGACTATTTCGATCAGTTTAATTACCGGCATCAAAGCTGCATGTTGAGAATTTACGACGAAAACGCTAATAATGTCCCAACATTGACGCTAATTATGGAGAGCTGAAACGTGGCTGACATTCACGCTTCGTGTCATAGATGTTCATAAATAACTCTCCGGATACGAGGTAATTCATCCCTCATTATAACGCTCACCGGCGGTTTGATTGGCTTTCCGTTTAATTTCATTGCCCTTTAAGTAGGCGCTTGTCAGCATTTGTTAAATGAAAAACCGTACTTCTGAAGAACTATTGATTATGGGGATACGTCGTCCGTTTTGATGAAGAAATTAGTGATATTTTTTATCTGATGCCTTCAAGACGACCAGTCACTTCTTCGTGTTAGTTTTTTTTATATTATCTGTGTTTAGATGTGAAATTTAAAGTGCCACCTATTACATTCATGGACGTACGTTGTTACTCTGCGAGTGATAAGAGCAACGATATAAGACATGTTCGCAAAGTTTAAGGCGATGGAATGTGAAGATTAATCCCGTTGCAAGGTTACGGAAAGACAAAATCGCCTTGTGACATTGTAGCCGCCGATTCTTGTGGTATGAAGCAAATATAAAGTAAAGAGGATAGGCAAGCAGAGAGTGAGCCGGCAGACAGTTGGAAGAGAACGGACAGATCAGCAGAAGGCAAAGCGACAAAGAGGGACGAACACTGACGAGCCAGTCTGGCCCATGTGTCAGCTTGACTACTCCGCCTTCCCATGGTAGTCTCTGTCGGTCTCTTCACCTCAAATCACATAGTTGTACGGCGAGAATAACATCCATCCTTTGTACACAACTAACTCGTGTCAGAGTCAGATGTGTTACAAGACAATACAAAGTTAAATCTTGATAGCTCAAAGCCGAAGGGAACATCGCAATGTACTATAACAAAAGTAAGGGACCCCCTATTCTTCGTATTCGTGGAACATGGTAGTAATGCAATCTATCGCATGTCTGCTGTAGACTCGACAAAAACATAGTATTTAGTGTAACGTCGTCCAACATTTAATGTTCTCGGAATGTGAGTGAAAGAGTGTTATGACACGCAAACGTACTGTCGGTCACAGCCTCAAAACACAAACTGACAGGCAAAGAAAGTTGACATCCACTTAGATGGTGACTTAAATGCAACCAACACAAAATGTTTTCTCATGGTGACGTATTTTGCACGTGTATTAGAGTTGTGTTTTGGGCCTTCAGTTTGTATTATTTCGGCGACCCTGACGTTTTATCGAGGTCTGCCAGACGCAGCACACACAAATGTCCGGACATACGACGGGGCTCTGTAAATAATCCAGTTTACGTAAACCAGACAATCCAGTGACGGACACCATGAACAGCGATCAACACAATCATTAACGTTTATTATTCCTTCCCTCTACTCTAATATTCTTTGCTCGGCATTTTACAATTCTTTCTTAAGATCTCGATCTCGAAAGATTAGCCTGTCTCACAGTCCCTGAACCAGATTACTTTCCCTACTTCCAAGCCCTCTCTGCAATGCTAAAGCTTTAAATTAAGCAAGTCTATATTTCCCCAGGTTCTGAATCTCTGGTCTCCCTGGTTAGTTTGTTACTATCAATATTGTATATATTCAAAGACTAAGCACTAGTCTACCGAAAGATGACAATACCAAAGTTTCCCCTTCTACTCGTCATTTTACGTCCAACATTGTGTATTACACATCCAGCAGGATAGGTTGGTCCGTGGATTGTTTGGTCCAGGTTCTATTCTTCACAGACCGCAGCCATGTACATCTGGGATATTGCTGAGTGCGATGTTTTACAACAATCACATTCCAGCAGGATCGATTCTTTAATAAAGATGATTGACCTTCAAGAATATTACTGACCCGGAGGCAACAGACAGACAACCATCAAACGTTGATGTTGTGACACATTGACGCTGCCACGAACCAGTTTCTAGATGCAACGCCTTGAGGGGCATGTCTAGTCTGTCTTCAATTCCTGAACCATATCATTTACCCTCCCGCCTAGCCCTTTTCTGTTGAGTACAAAGCTATAAATGAAGCAAGTGAACATTTTACTCAAGTACTGAATCCCCCCATTTCAATGTAAACATTACTTTAAAGTTATTTGTTTCTATCCAAATTGAATATTTTCAGAGGTTAAGTGTAAATCTAGAAATAGTTCCTATACGCTGTATCGCTTTAACTCGCCCAATTAGTGACGCAGTGAAATAACATACGACCAGTCTCAAAGCGACAAAATCATCGACAGGCTGGCTTATAACATTTCCTGAACTTGCCTCATGTCCCTAAAACTCTACACCTCCGCGGTCCACCAGACCCATAGAGACAGAACATCATTCTCACACTGCAGGTATCGCCACCTCGATAACGCTTCCTAATAACCGGTGACACTGACACGCTCAACCTATTAGTCTGTGGGACTATCTATGTGCCTGATTACCGCCACGCTGCGGAAGGATAAGCTGTCAAGAGGCTAATCGGCGGATATTGGCCTGGATGGTGGGTGAGATTGATGGTTTGGGGTTAAGGTGAAACGATCACTTTTTGGAAGAAGACTTAGAAAAGGTAAATTATGCATTGACATCGTTATTGATGATACGCCTGAAGGATCTACAGATTACATGCATAGTTGGATGTGAATTACTTTAGAAGTCTTCTAGAAAGTTTGCGGTAGTTTAATTTAAGGTCTAATCTGATGAGATTAATATTTTAATTCTGTAATGCATCCAATAAACTCCGAGTCTGAACCGATGTCAGTCGCAAGAGGCGACCAAATGGATAGTTTGTTCAGATTCGGAGACATCGCACCCCAATACTGAGCGCCGTTGCTCCCACGTTCAATCGCTGGGTTTGCTGGTCCAGACAATGTGCAGTGTTATTGCTAGAGTATTGCCCCGGACCAGTCCCAACTGAAGACCAACTCGCATCTAGTGAAAGGACTGTTTCAGTGTATAAAACCACAGCCAGTATTACAACAAGTGCTGCTGCTACTACTTCTAGGGAAATTGGAGTAGCCTATGTGTTAAAACGTTCGCTCGTTACCCACTTCTATTGTCCCCCGCCGTGATATTGCTGGAATATTGCTAAAAGCGGTGTAAAACTAAACTCACTCACTCACTTGCTCACTACTGATACTACTGCTACTCGACTATCCAGGCCGTCTAATTCTCTGATGCTATTCTTATGGAATTGCATGATGTGTGTATAATACTCCAGATAGTCGAGGGCGCAAGCGTTACCATAATCTGTCTTCCCTTGAAAATATATTCAAAAGTATGTTTAATTGAAATCTAGAGAGTTTTTGATGAAGTCCAGATTGGCTTAAGCTCCTGACGTAAAGCGTTGTCCTGTGTGACATTTTCGACTTTATTGTATCTTTCATTTTGTACATATTTTTAATTACGCTTAGTAAATTTACTTGCCCACGTGACATTCTAAGTTCCTCTGCTTCTACTTCGTATGTCTCACAGTCCCTGAACCACGTTATGTTCCCTACTGTCTAGCCCTCTCTGCAGTGTAACAGCCCCAACATATAACAATCACTGCTCTCCCTAGGGCTCCTTTTCAAAATATAATTGGTTTGTTTGTTACCATCAACATTATATCTATTCAGAGACTAGGCTTTAGTCTAGCTTCCACTATTATTTTTCTTAACTGATTTGAGGGAACCTTTTCCTGGTGATAGATGAGCGACCTCGACCGGTGTTCGGAAAAAGTACCGTTCTTTTCGTGGCTTGAGACCAACTTGTGCTTATTAGCCCGGGCGTATAGTGCTAATTAATGAACTGACACCTGTTCACGATGCTTGTGTAGTTTGTGATAAATGACGCATTCATTTGACATGACAAGTTGTAGTTTCCGCATTTTTGTCTGATCATCGGGACTGCCCCACGAATGCATGTATTTTATAGCGAGAACATGGCTAATGACTGCATGTACCCACGCAGCCACTCTGAAATGGCGGGATGATGGGCAAAGGCTCTTCGTTACGCCTTACAGAGTTACATCCCTTGTTCGTGCAAGGATTCACCGGTCTGCTCCAATAAACCGTGTTCTAAGATTCAGTGGAGCTTGACTTCGCCGATTGGAAGACACGTGTCATCTGTTCCCAATCGCACAGATCGATGCTCATGCTGCTTATCACTGGTTTGTCTGGTCGAGACTCGATTATTTACAGACCGCCGCCATATGGCTGGAATATTGCTGAGTGAGGCGTAAAACTAAACTCGCTAATTTCCACGTTTTGTTCCCAATTCAAGACAATTCATGAGTGGCACTGTGGTTCCATTTGTGCCAAGTATCGTCGAATTATACAATCCCCTAATTGGGCTTCCAGCACCGTATCTGTGCTCGTTGGATCATCCAAATAGTAACCATACATATCTGCTTAACTTTGGGATTTTGTCCAGTTTATAGCGTACACCCCATGATAGACGTGATTCAGTAACGCTGCTCAAAGCGGTTTTATCGCCATCCGACTGTGTGATATTGTAGGAATGGTGCAAGCTCGTTGTTGCATGGAATATAAAACAAATCTAGAGAACCTACACTACGTGGGAATGTATTCACGGTTGCCATGGTACCAGTGATGAGCATGAGAATGGCAACAAATGACTCTGTGTGCGGAGCCAGGCCCAAGGTATGCTCAATCAACACCACTGAGCACATTAGTTCAAAAATAGCTGACTCCTAAAGGCACTAGGTACACTATTGTGATGTGTTGTTGTGCTACAGTCACAGTAACACACCAATATATAATATACTGAGGGAAACAAATAAGGGAGCACCTCTCAGACGCAGTGCTCCTATCTCCTTAATATTCATTCTCCGTTTTTTTTGTCAGCACAGTGCAATGCAATGCTTGTGATGAAACCTTGAAACTAATAAAGCCACACTTATATAGTTACGTGTACCTTATTTGTTTCTGTCAGTATATTTTAGTACACGAAAACAATTTTTTATCCATCTTCCCTGTAGATGTATCAGGCGGATTGACATAATGCTGCTTACAACCATGGCACAGTCGGAGACGTGTAACCGACTCTGCTACTTGAGGTGGAAATAGTTTCAATATCGTCTCTTGTATTGAAATAGCCGTCAAATGGGGTACTGGCACAAATGTTAACTTCATGCATATGGCATTGATCTCATTTGACAAATGTCGAAGATGAATACAGCGCAGAGAATTTACCTAACCCTAACATCCTCATAATTGTGAATTGACCCGTGAAGGTCCCGGGGTAGAATAGGCCTTCAGCAACCCATGCTTGCCATAACAGGTGACTATGCTTGTCGTAAGAGGCGACTAACGGGATCGGGTGGTCAGACTAGCTGACTTGGTTGACACATGTCATCGGTTCCCAATTGCGCAGATCGATGCTCATGTTGTTGATCACTGGATTGTCTAGTCCAGACTCGATTATTTACAGACCGTCGCCATATAGCAGGAATATTGCTAAGTGCGACGTAAAACTAAACTCACTCACTCACTCATAATTGTGAATTACGTGTCTGGAGAGTAATTAATGCCTGACTATTAATTTTGTTTGTGTTTTTCTATTGCCAACTTGCCTTTTCAAATGAGTTCAGGATACTATCAATGCATTTGTTGTTGCCTAAATCTTATCAACCGCAGCTGTGGTTGTGCATTATTGAAAATCACAGGCTTCTAGAAACCTGATGATGCGCCATTTGTCCTGGTGTGTCTTGTTCACTGCACTGCTGGCCACGTGTATACTGTAGACACACACTAGTATCATTAAACTCATTTATGCTGAACAGGCAACATTGGCGGTGAAGCTGTGGAGCCAATCTGGCCGTATATGCGCTTGGATACAATGGCTGATTTTGACGAGGTAATGGTTATATACAGTTTAAAAACAGTCCGGGCTAGCCAGTGATTACATTAACGAATGGACATATGAGCAGGATGGTCGGAGAGTGGATGGGCGTGGGTCCAAGTGGACCTTGGTCTTGCTGACAGTAATCATAGTATGTTTAGGGTGTTTGTTAGCAGTAATTGCCTTAAATAGGGGCATGTTGACTGATGTAGTTTCATTGTATATCATGAACATCTATGGCAATGAACATCAATCAAACATAAAGGAAAACCAAGTTCTATGGATAGTCAACTTGTTTATTGTAGTGAACGCGACGTTTCGGTGTAACACCGCTGTCAAGCAAATGATGAAGTGACATGCGTCACATGAACCCGAGATCAGTCATGGACCCAGTGAGGGCGTGCATTTTATCCATTATTTGATTTGACAATGGAATTGTGAAAAACTGCAATAGTTAGATTTGCAGAAAAGGAATTTTTACCCTTGAAACTGAAAACAAGGACCCACTTTATGTACCAGCCGTTACGGCCATATTATGATGAACACTTTTGTGGATATACAACTTCAAGAAAGAAGCTGAATAGCTATAGAAGTCATC
Organism: Haliotis asinina; assembly: GCF_037392515.1. Taxonomy (NCBI): domain Eukaryota; kingdom Metazoa; phylum Mollusca; class Gastropoda; order Lepetellida; family Haliotidae; genus Haliotis; species Haliotis asinina. Next base: position 85,143,901 of record NC_090281.1, read on the forward strand.
ATCATCATCATACCAGCTTCTAAAACGCCACTTAAAGAAGTCATACGCCATATTAGTCAGCCATGGCGCGTCTACGTTAGTGGAGCACTCGCCTGCTTGGTTTGAAAAGATGCCGCTCCCAGAAGTTGTCATGGAGTCAAACCAGTATTTGTCGCTACCGAAACTTCATTCCCGTGGGGTATTCGTGTCTCTGCTACAACCGTATAACACAATGGGATCATATTTCCTACTTGTGTCCTTCAGTACACATTATTGTACCGTGTTATGTGATGGTGTGCTCTGAATGCCTTCGTCAATGACAGACATACCCGTGTAGAGATGTGAAACATATTGTTGGGGTCTGAAGCAAGTCAATGTTTGCTTTCCTGAGAACACCACCATACACGCTTGTACAGCAGGATATATGTTGGGTGTTCATTCGGTCTGCTGCTTCATTCGTCGTGGTATATTTGAAGGATGACTATTGTCAGGTATATTTAAAGGGGGACCACTTGCATCTATATTTAAAGGAGGACTACCTCCATGTTTATCTAAAGGCGGACTTATTTCAGGAATATATAAAGGGGGGTTAATATCGGGTATATTTCAAGGAGGGTTATTTTCATGCGTATTTAAGGGTTTTTTGGGATGGGAGGGGGGATGTGTGTGCTGCTTGCAGGTATATTTAAAGTGGGGCTTCTCTCAGATATATTCAAAGATTTACGGGTATATTTAAAGAATGATACTTTGTTTTAAGGATTACTACTGACAGGTATATCTAAAAGAGGACAGCTTCCAAGTATATTTAAAGAACGAATACTTACAGGTATATCTAAAAGAGGACTACTTTCAAGTATATTTAAAGAACGAATATATGTACTTACAGGTATATGTAAAAGAGGACTACTTTCAAGTATGTTTAAAGGGGGACTACTTTCAAGTATGTTTAAACGGGGACTACTTTCAAGTATGTTTAAAGGAGGGATACGTTCAAGTATGTTTTAAGGAGGACAGCTTACAGGTGATATATCTTTAAGTAGTAATAGTTATGATGATTACCCAAACGAGAAGAAACATGGTTGGGGGACAGTTAACGCAGCCTTTATCTTGAGGTGCTGTGGAACATTACTCATCCTCTGAATTGTACTGTGGTACCCCGATAATACGGAAACCCCCACTATCCGGAAACTGTTGAGTACTCTATATCCAGGTGATTTCTCTAAGGATGGTATCGCCCGGTTTAGCGAGGATATTTCTCTTGATTGATATTCAACCAGCTTTAAAAAGGTAGTGCATCTTAACTGCTTATCCGATCCGCTCGTTAACAGTTCGGGGACCTATCTTGTATCTGTATGGAATTTAAGAGATGTAGGTGCTGACAGAGGACTCAAATACACATCGTGAGTTATTGCAGCGAGAATGACTCACTTGTCAGTTGTGTTTTGTTTTTGCACACTCCAAACCTGTGCATATATGTTGGTTGGAAAATATTGTCTTTTAAGCTGAGCATGATTTAGTGTATTCGAATCACTTTCGTAGCTTCACGCGATGTTAATACACATCAACACACTGAGCCAAATGACTACTCCCAATCGCAAATCCTTTTTCACGGACTTTAGAAATCGATAGGACACGCTACCCTTGCTAAACTATTACGATACGTTCGCCGATGTTTCGGGACAATGATCGGAACAATAGGTATGTTACCCATGGAGTATATCTGAGTGGGCGAAAACTAAAATCTCTCACTCGCTCTTTGGGATATAACGAAATTTAATATCAACAACAGGGACTTTCGGGCCATCGATCACTTGATCCCCTAGTTTCTTTACAGACAGGTGAGACAACACTAGCACTGTTGTGCGCTGACCTGCTGAAAATACTTTTTTAGAGAAAATTGTTTGAATGGCGGATGATGCCAATAAGGCAGGACATGAAAATATTTATTGTGAATATATATGCCCAGGTTCAAGATGGTGTATTCATTTGCACTGACCTTATACATTTACATCTAATTTAGACGACCACGATTAGGGTCACGGACAGAACAATAAGTAACGTTTAAAGAAATGGCGCACCATCCTGTCTAGTCTTCCATAATGGTGGACACACTTCAATGGCAACCACGATAAACCTTCGTCATATTTTGACAGATATCCACGACAAGGACTGGATTCACAATTGTTGGAAATGTTTATTGAAGAGTATTTTTCTCGCTCAACATGCATTAATGCGCGCGTAGCTTTAACGTGTGTCGTCTGCTCAGAGACTCCACGTCTGGTCGATAGTTGCCGAGTCGGGCGATGTCTCCGACAGTGTGGCACTGTCTTGTATATGCTTGAGTCTGCTGAGCAGCATCAGCTTTTCATCTTATAAATCTGGATTTACATGTCCTGTAGGCAGAGGACGGATATAAAGACAGTTCCCAGTCGCTTAAGTCTCAGACGACATCATGCCTTTGCTCTTAGCAGGGCAGTGACACTTGATCAACGCTCACCGGGCAAGGATTGGTCGAAAATCGCTGTTCGGAGATTCCAGTCGAGGTAAATCGTTCTTTGTTATGGTTTGCAAAAATGTGATCTTACGAAATAAGCGTTTAAGATGTGCAACAGGACTTACCACTCCGAACCTCATGGGATCTTTACAGCAGTACATCAGCACTCGTGGAACAAACAATTCTATAACCTTTTCCGCTAACAAATGTAACATAACGTACCCCTCTCGGTAGTTACTAAGATGAATTAAAGCTAACATTCCCATCACGTTCTCAAGGGGGTGATGGGCTAACCTAGCGGTAAAATCGTCCTCTCGTCATGCTGAAGACCTGTGTTCGATCATCCACATGGGTGCTATATGTGGAGCACATTTTTGGTGTACCCGTTGGATTATTGATTGCTAAAAGCGGCTTAAAACCATGCTTCCTCAGTCAGATGAAACCAGTGGAATCGTGATACGCAGACCACTGTCAGCAGGGTAGGTCACAATCGTTATCTCGGGCATTAATCTCAAGAGACGCCCTGACTTCAAGCAACATTTACTTATGTCCACACGCCATTCTACAGTGAGACGTTCTGTCATAATGTCTCCCCGAGGATGAATAGAGATTTATCCACTGGAATGATCTGCCTCTGTATTACTTCCAACCATCACTGGGATCCTATCTGTTTGTATAGCGTAAGCAATGGACGCGAAAATCATTTGTAACCATTTCATCTGATCTGACATGAGATAAGGTTTAGTTTTAGGATTCTGTTCAATCAGTTCTGCCTCAAGAGATGGGCGATCTGCCTTTAAGGAACTGGATAAATGTGCTGACGTATTCACTAGTCCTGGATTATTAACTGTGCTTCATCTTTGAAATCTGGTGTCAATGCGGGTTTATGATAAGTTATTGAGCATCATCATTGCTGACTCAGGAGTATTTGATGACCCACAGCCGGGCTGTATTCAAGCCATGTCTACCATACTGTAGACCGAAATCCGAAAAATGATTGACTTTTCTTCCCTTGAAATCGTCAAAATTCTGTTCGATTTGATAACACGTGTCTCTGTTATTTTAGTGCAGTTCATCAGATGTTTGAGTAGGTCGTTTATATTTATCGTAAAAAGGGTATCACTGTTGAAATTTAAGTTCATTATGTATGAGGACTTCATTCGGTGCCCTGCCTTCATTTACCTGCAGTAAAGTTACATTTTCCTTAACGCATCTGTGAGTTCTAGGTCACAACGGGTCCTATGTAGGTCCGGGTTGCCCATTGAAATAGGTATCGGCTCGTCCGTCTGCGAGTTGTTTGTTGAGTTTACTTCTAATTTGGTTGATAAGGGTATCTTTATGATTAGGGAACGTCCGATTTCTACTTCCTGGCCTCGGTATACCAAACTATGGTACTTGTTATTGTCCTTCCTGGCGTTTGGCGTTAATTGGCTAAAGCAAGGACTGGTCGGTTTGGGGTCAGTATACTGTGTCAGAGTTGCATCACATTAGATAAGTGGCGATAATTTGAACGCAACGTTAAACATACTCCCATCTCATGTCAACTAGAACTCCATTGGTTTCCTTGGCTAGACACGGTTATGTAGTCAATGCCATGATTTAGTGGACACGTTGCTGGGTTTGGTGCAAAGCGACAAAGCCACAAAATCACATATTCGTCGTACAAAACAATGAAATTTGTACATTAGTCATTGCTGAAAATTGGGATGGAGACACTCAACTCACGAATATGGGTTAAATGAAAATACGCACTTCGGATGTTTCTACAATCTTATATGTTTGTCTTGTCAGTGCAGATATCAGTAACAACCGTTTTTTCATAATTCATGACTTACCCAGTCGTTCAGTATAACCAGGTATTAGTTTCACCTCGCCCCAATAGCTCTACACTAGGCCTAATTCATGTATCTGGGCCTTAGTGGTATGAGTGAGTTGGGGTTTACTCCACCAGATATGGATTTCACATATTGTACCTACGTTGGGAATCAAACCTTTGCCTTCGGCTAGGTGAGCGAACGCCTTAACCGCGGTGTTACTACACCGACTACTGTGACGTAGCAACCCATGCTTGCCATAAAAGGCGCCTATGCTTGTCGTAAGAGGCGACTAACGGGATCGGGTGGTCAGGCTCGCTGCCTTGGTTGACACATGTCATCGATTCCCATTTGCGCAGATCGATGCTCATGTTGTTGATCACAGGATTGTCTGGTCCAGACTCGATTATTTACAGACCGCCGCCATATAGCTGGAATATTGCTGAGTGAGGCGTAAAACTAAACTCACTCACTCCGTGTATCGACGTGAACCCGAAACCAGCCTAGTCTACCTTACAGTCCCTGAACCATTTTCTCTTCTGCCAGGCTAATTATGCAACTCTATAGTCATTATTGAAGCAAGTCTACATGTCCTCAGATTCTGGATACTCTATCTCACTTTTAATGGATACTATCGAAATGATATATATTCGTACACTAAGGCGTGGTCTAGGAACAGTCTTCTCAAATGTCGTTCTTAAAAATGTATGTTTCATGGCTCGGGTGGACTGTTGCATGTCTGTAAGTAATGTGCACAATATCCCTTAACGAATTATGTCTAGCTTTTTAGCTATTTCACTTGGGCTCCTTTTCAGTAAAAATAAAAAAAAATGTCTTCTCAGACTTAGCGTAAGTCTAGACCCAATCGCAGGTGACTCTCCAAGCCTGTCCGGTTTCAGTAGATCATCTCCCAGTGCCCTAATGGGTCATCTCCCAATCAATAACTCTTCCTCTGTAGTGTGAATACCGATACGTGTCCACACCGGTGTTTATCCCCACCATGTTGGAAGGCTCTTTCGATAAAATAAAGGGGATTTCATTACTTAGTTAGTTTGTCCCGCTATGGAAATGTGATCAGAGCATATTTTCGCTCTGTTCCTAATGATACCGTTGAAAGACTTTGTGTCATACATTACATGAACTCGGGATGCTTTCTGGGCCCATTTACCCTCAGAGGGAACCGAAGCTCAACAACCCTGAGGACGGATTTAAAGTTACACTATTGAAAAATAAGCTCTTGAAGGATCAGTCTTGTAATATTATGAAGAACGCCATAGCCTTTGTAATACTGCTTTTGTTTAAATATTTCTACATCAATATTGAGATCTTTCCACATCAATATTGAGATCTATGTTGAAAGATTAATATATAAAGACATTTTAGTGAAACCAAAACCAGATTATCGAAACTCATTCTGTAAACGTTTAACATGTTTAATCTATGAGCTGACAAACCAGATGTCCCAACCAGAGGGTACTGTGACTGAAATTCAACGACGACCAGAAGCGAGTACTGATGCATGCAAGGGACGCAACTCCGAACTGTGGATTGCGGTGCCTTTGCCAACAGAGCGAACCATACGCTCGACGTTCCGTGTTTTAAAACCGTGACGTCTTGTCCCACGATACGAAAACATTAAAGAATATACTGGGTGAATGTTCAGTGTGTTTGTGACGATGTTAATCTTCACTGTTCATTTTACGCCGTAGGGCATAAATCAATAACAACACTGATATTTGCTATTCTTTTACTCTTGCAGTTCGTCTGCAAAGTCAAGACTTGTAGTTAATCAGGAATGCATATAGCCTACAGTGTCGATTTACAGTGTTAATGTCAGATTTGAAATGTCACAGTCACCTAATACCACTCTGTAGCAACAAGAAATTATATTTTGTGAATTATAGTTTTGCAAGCTACAGACGTGAGATGTGCCAGCTCAGAAACGGATATTCTGAAATTTATGGTTGACCTACTTAATTTCCTCTTGTGTCAAGTGAAGTCTCCATTTACCTGTATATGTCCCAATTCTTGGGCATCGCCACTGTCTCGAGTTGCTGCCGACGCTCCCAGGCCTCTTCAAAGTCATGTGAACATCTGCAATTCAATGTAAGATTCCCAAGGTATCGTGAACTGTGTCTTTATCTGACTAGACGTTTTATACTGTATTTATGTATTTCATGTTTCACCGCTTTTATCTGGTAGCTAATTTTAAAGCCTTGTTTTCCTCGATATATTTTTAGATGAATATAATATTCATCCAGTCATAATATCCTGATATCACATGATACCTGCTGAGTCAGCAACGTCCTCAGATCGGCAGTGTTCAATGTGACATTCCTGTCTAATCGACAAGTGTTTTAAATATGTATGCCATGAAGGTTCCGATTGCACTTGGCTGACATTAGTCTCGCGTCTTATCTCTTTCTACCGGGTGGCGTCTATCTATCTCTCCTTGGACTATGTCAGATCATCTTGGCTTCTTGAATGTTTTAGCTGACAACTCTTCGTGCAGAGTTACGTCCCATATGTATGCAGAAAACCCTTCATACTGATATTTGTTAATTCTGTCATCACCGTACTTGTGTGCATAGGTTCGTTTCTCATCAAGCCAACGTGCAGTGTTATGCTAAAATACCTGTGTGTGTTTATGTCTGAATTTTTGTTGTGCCATGTGTCGATTAGTACTGCAGGCTTTCGCGTGTCCTCGTCGCTGGATTCTACTTGGCGTGCAATGGCAAGTAGACTGTACTAAGTGTATTCACTTCTTTGACCATTGTATCATTATACATTTTGGACTTATGCTTAACATCGGACGTAAACCTGAAGTGATATATACTACTTCTATAAAACCTACCAGCACGATATTCCGGAAGAGGCTAGGATTCGAACCCACAACTGATGGAAGATAACAAAGGGCCACAACTCTGCACATATCGTACCACAACCCCACCCGAGTCGGGTTGTAAAATCAGAAATACCAATACCAGGGTCATAAATAGAGTTCAGTCAAGAATCGAACACAGCAACAACCGTAGCGTTCCGCCCTCTGTGCTACGCTAAGTGCCTGCTAGTGCATACTGTCATGTGTGGCAGAAATGCGAAAACATGCCTTTTCATCTTAACTTGATTAACACTCAGACATATCATCATCCTGCCTCCGACAATGGGGTTCCAACTGAGTTTTCGCCTCATGGAGACCGAGGCGCTACGCTTTTGGACGCCATAATGCCTTATTTTGTAACCCATCAGTAGCGTACTTTGATCATTCTATTTCTCGTGGGACTTACTCGTGGGAAACGATTGATTTTCAGTCCTTGTTCTGTGTTTTGTAGATTAGATTGACACTTGTTTCTTTTAAGTGAAGGGAGAGGACTATTCGCTCGTTTAAAGTCATCAATTTTGAAACAAGACCTATAACAGCCAGTACTCTGATTCGATCTTGTTCCGAGTCTGGAAGTGGTGTAAGACAAAGAGCAATTATGAGACGGTTCTTTTTAATGTCTTTCTTAGTGGCCCCAAGTCGGCTGATTCTGTTGAAGTTTGGTAGATGTAGACTTCTTGAATGAACACAATGTATATGAACTGGCTATTAAGTACAATGTCGTATTGGTCGAATATCACTCTGCAAAGTATTAACCTCGAGCTCATTGCGTCCAGTCTTGTCTAATTTAGTTCTTGTTCAGCGAGGACACAATATATGAAGTTTTCTGGTGTTCCTCGTCCTGATATTGCCGGATTATTGCTAAAAGCGGCTTTAAACTAAACTCACTCACTCACTCACTTGTTAGGAGAGTGTAATTTCCCTGATTTGAGTTGTTATTACTTATTATTGCGGTAGTTGTAATTGGGTCACAATATTTAAAGTTTTAGTGTTAGGTATTATGGGACACATTTCCTACAGAGAATTATTTAAGCGGCACGCGTCTGGGGCAGCACTTTCGAGTTACCTCCCTTTGAAAAACATATAAACACGAGTTCTGGAGCTTTATACGGTGTTGGCGATGGCAGTAAGTGCTCGAAAGTTCTTGAAACTATGACTGAATATGTATACAAAGGCTAGTTGACGTGCTGGGTCACGGTCCTACATTCACTGGAGTATACATCATCGTCAACAAATTCGTCAACGCTTGATCTTCATAGCCGCCGTCAGACCGCTCGCTGTGTTACATTCTGCATAACTGTTTCTCTCTCGCACGAAGACCTTGGTGAGTTTGCTATATATTTTGTGACCCATTGCCTTAGATTTTGTCTCATCTGTATTGTATATGAAATCGGTATTGTGAAATTGACTTGTGCTCTCTCTTTGCTAAATAATACAAAATTTGAATGTTTTAGACTTGTCTTTGTTCTGTTTTGCTGGTTCTCAGGGGATTTCTTACCTCTTTTGTCAGGGCAAATTTTTACCTGTAACACACTCAATTTTTCTGTGGGAGCGTTGAAACACAAATCCCATGCTTTTTATGTCTGTGTCTGTCGTTAATCCTGTTTTCAGAACTGTTTGCCTTTCTGGATGATTTATCAATGGTACATTATAACATGCTACTTGCCCGACTGTGAACATGCCGTTTTGCCTAATATTTCTATGGCCTGATTATGCTAGGCACTTTCGAGTTATCATTGCCGAAATATTCGTTTCGGCCATAGTGTTTGATGATATGCATTTAAAATAGGTTACTCCCATCAGCTTTCACCAGTGAATAATTGATATTTTATACCAAACATGAAGGTCAGTAAGACGATGATGCAGCTAATACCGCACCAACCCAGACAGTGACGACACCAGGTATTCCGGTGAACGTACCTTGACAAATGCATGGCCTGTGTCACAAACACACCCAGAGGCAAGTCAAGTGTTATTAGAAAAATGCAGGACACATGGTGCTCACAGAAATAGGGAACTGCGTCAGGCATCATATCGGACAGGTGCCTCAAGTACTCAACACGCGCATGGGGCAAACACAAGAGTCTGTTTTTCGATACATGAACACTTCTTAGGGATGCATTGGCCATAATTTCGATCCCTGACGCCTCAATTATAGACTGATCAAAGCATTTGACAGGAAACCATGAACAAAACCTGAATCTGTATACCCACAGTTTGAAATAGGGGTTGTGTCAAGTTTGATTATCCTTAGTGTCAGCAGTTACAATAATTGAAAAGACAGTGCCAGGTAAACAGTGTTGTGACCAGGAAATCTGAAAAACATAGTGCTAGCGTGAATGTTGTTTAATCAATGATAGCTTGTGCAGGGTTATTCTTCGTTACTTTCCAGACACTTGATTGGTTTCTTGTAAGATGTGCGACTGACACTGATAGTATCACCGAGTACATAAGGTCCAAAGCCTGGTCACCGCTGTCTGTAGTACTGGTGCTATAGGTTAATACCAATAAGTAGTAGCGATGTGTTGTCACGCCTGTATGCACATGAAAACTGTATTTGACTTTTTAATACTGTATTAAAGCAAGGACTCAACAAAACCCTGCAGATCCAAAATACAACCATTGTAACTGCATTGTATATCAAACACATTGTCATGGGATAACGGGTTTTGCTTATTTCAGTATAAGTCGCCATCAAACATGGATGTAAACTTTATTTTTTCTTTCAGTACATATCTACTCGTATTTTGATATTCTTGCTGGAATATCGCTAAATGTGTTGGTTTCTCGAGTCTTTGTAGGACTGATTTGTTTTGGCTTTCAAAAGACTAATAATGTATTGTTTAGAATCAAAGAAATGTCATTTATGTGAAAGTTCGCAAAACATTAAAAAAAACCTATTTTTCTGTTTGGGGAGTGTTTGTGTAACAAGTGCCATTATCAATAATTAATTCCTATTATAATTATGTACAAGTGACCAGCATCCAGATGTATAGGTGAACATACATCGTAAAACTATACAGCGTAAAACCCACTCACTCCAACAAGTTCGAATGATGTAACCATTTGCTGGGACTGCTAATTCGCCCGAACGTAATCCCCCTTTAAGAGAGGATAGGACACTGACCGTTTTCAGATCTAAATGGAAACTGACATAAATTTCTTCCCGACAGGTAACCGGGACGTCACTCCACTTCAGTGTTGAATTATCTTTGTTGTCTACTTCAGAAGTTTAAAGAGTTCACACCTGCAATATAATTGAGAGTCTTATCTGATGAGCGATGAGCTGATGTTGACCTTGACCTTAGATATTACGACGTGAACACTATGTATAGGCGTTATATCCCCAAGAGTATATTGAACGATCACTTAAATTTATTTCCTCCCCAGAGCTAAGGAGAAAATGGGTACCAGCTATAACTTGAAAATTATGATCACGTAATATTAAAGATGCTGAATGTAAACATAATGTCACAAACGACGAAAATCGAAATACCTAGTATATTTTCAGAAGAGACGAGTCCAGTCTGTATGATGATATGCTATGAAACATTAATGATAAAATTCCAGGAGCCTCATTAATTCTGATTGTATCCTGCATTCCCTTCGGAGACGTCTATTCTGACGACTTCCAAACCCCTCCATCCCACTCCCCCACACTTCGGGGTGATAACAGACATGTGCCGCCCTTGCCTGGTGCACAATGAATGACGTTTTGCACATTCCTGACATCTAAGCATTCCATCTTTCTCTGTGTTGTCAGGAATGCGACGGGCCGTAGGGGAAGGGATCATATTTGTCATCCCGTCAAGGACAGAAGTAGACTGGGTTCAGTCTGTAATACGTAATTTACAATGTGCAGGAGAGAGAGAGAGAGAGAGAGAGAGAGGCCATGCGGACGTATGTGAGTGAGAGAGAGTGTGCCCTGCTGTCAATTAAGGTCGAGGTTCAGTTGGGTACAGTCTTATCGTGCGTGTTTGGTATGTGGTACCAGATTGAACACTGTCTATTATACAAATGTTGTTTGTGTACCTAAAAGGAGAGTTTATGTAGTATGATTTGATGTCAGGGACGAGGCAAGACTGGGTACTGTCTGCAATACGTATGTTGCATATGAAAGGGGTTATGTATGAGTTCATGTCAAGTCAAGGAGGAGGCTAGACTGGGAACTGTCTATAATACACATGCAATATACAAGTGGGTTATAGATGTCCTCCCCTCACTGCTAGCCGCTTTGTACAGGCTGTTAGTGTGTAATACGTGACACCTGTCTGATATGTCCGATGTGATAAATGCGGTTCACAGCTAGGCACTACTGACCCAGGTCGGAAACAATGGCGGGTCATTTCCTTGACTCCATCCCATGTGAAGGCACACTCCTCACATTCACTTTGTATAACACAGCCAGTCACAGACACAGGCACCAATTCTCCTCACACTGAATGTGATGTACATGTAGTGAACTTGAATTTACATGTAAGTCTCAACTCGTCATTCCGCGTGTCCACTTAGCTACTCTGTACTGAAGGAAGGTCATGCTTCCTGTGATGTTGATTCACACTCCATCGCATATTATATGTCCATTACATAGGTTTGTGGATATGCGCTGAGCCAAGCGCTCCTCTGTCCAATACAACCGTATGGGACAGACAATCCACTCTGTCATCACACCAACTTTCCGGTCACTGATATCCCACTTTATTCAACGAACACACATTCCTGTTTATACCACTCAAAGTTATTCGAAAGACCGGATAAGAGATTAAAGTATCTATAAGCAAGGTCAAGTAACATATTCTAAACTTTCCTAACAGACTGAAATAGTACATATTTGAGCTCTATTCCCATATTATTATTTCTAAATGCATATAACGAGCATAGATAACATAATGTTTTTAAGCAAGACCTCATTTGAGGATGCACTACTATGTCACAGAGCGTTGGGGCATAGCCCTGTGGTTAAAGCGTTTTGCTTGTCACACTTAAGATCCGGGTTCGACTTCAAACACGGGTACAGTGTGTGAAGCCATTTCTGGTGTCGCCCGTTGTGATATTGCTGGTTGAAGCATTTCGGTTGAAAACACTTTCGAATGATTTCCGGTTGCCATCCACTACATGATATGGGGCAGGGTGGATCAACACTATGCAAACGGACACAATCAAATCTACCCTTACTCACCCCAATACAGCTGAACCCTTTCCCTAGATTCAAGTGCCCTGAATATTGGGTAAGACTTGTGGATCGTGCTCAGATCGATGTTGCCTATGGCCCCGACCTGTTTGTACCAGTGCTACAATACAGTTAGTGCAGACAGACGTACAAGTGTCCATTGCGCTCCTACTCTGCTCTGTGCAGTGGATTAACTTCTCACTGTCGGGACGTCTGCCCACAGAGGAAGTGTTGAAGGGACTTTATGAACGGGCACCTGCTTCAGACAGAGTTTGGTTTGTCAATGCATGTCCTGCGCTATAACGCTTATCGCCTGGAGGGAGATTTGTTTGAACCACGAGGAGTGTAGGAACGTGACTATCTGTAGGGAAGGAAGTCCTCGATTCTCCACCTAAAACAGTGTACGGGCCATTGTGTACATGTGTGTTTAAGTCAAGAGTGTTGTCACAGGCGCCGTTCCTTCTCGCTGGATATAGGATTTACTTTACTGCCCATATAGGTGAGCATGTTTATATCCGTGACTTTTTAGTCGCCCTGTTCTTGATGAGTTCTTGTTTGCAGTTGATTCATTTCTAATGGTGGTCCTTAATATGTAACGTCCAGCAATGTAACAAACAAGGGAGATGTTGGTTTGTTAGAGGACTCCGTCTGTAGCGTGATTGCACTTGTGTTACAATCTGACACCGTGGGCGTGTGTGTTTAATGTTGAAAATAACGCTGGGGGCCGCGTTCACCAATAATAACTCATCACGACACTTCTGAAGCTCGTTAAATAGGACTGGCTGAGTCAGTTACGCTATTAACAGAAACAAAATGTGGATATGTATCATTGCAAGTAAATCATCGAAAAATCGGCATTTGATAATGAAGTGATGCTGAAAATTGGTTTACTCCGCTGTCAACGGTTTTATAACTGTAGCTCGGCAAACCAATGGATCAAATCAGACATGGGTCACAACGACCTCTTGAACTGTTTGGAAGGGTTGATTTGTGGCATGTGAAAGTGATAAGGGTGGATGGTGTCAGTGACAACAGTCAATGGGCATATAAAGAGGGTGGAGAGCGGATGGTGCACCTAACGATGGTGAGTAACTAGAGCGGAGGGGTGAATATGCAAATAGCGAGGGTGGAGTACTCTTGATGATGAAAATCGGGGAGTGTCGAATATTCACATGACGAGTGTGGCCAGTTGACAAAATGGCCTCAATAACCAACCCAGATCAATACTGAATAAATTGCCACGCAAGACATGAATGGGGCGGTATCGACGGTTTATGAAGTTGGGCCAGGGTGTGGATTGGTGGGGTGGGGAGCAGTGTTTAGGTATGCACTACCTGTATCAAAGCGACCGACCCGCGTCGTCTCTTGTCCATAAAGACGTACACTGACTAGGTCTGGTTGCAAGGAGTAGGGTGGTGACGGAGGGTCAGTGTGTCGTCGGGTGGGGTGGTAGGTGGATGTCATCTGAGTTTTAAAATGACCACTCAAATTATCTTACACTGCAATGTAGGCCACGCTGGGAGCTGGTAACGGACAGCGGATATGTTGCAATACAATAACGGTGGGAAAACGTTCTGTGGGGGGAAAACAGACTAAGTTGACATATGATAAAGGCCTTGAAGGACGTTATCTAAAAATTGTGATGTACGATCGCTCACGTGACCACTTACATCATTGTGTAAACAAGCATAATTACTCTGCAGTCGCCCATTCATGTTTTCATAACACTGGCTACAGGATGCAGCCTAGACGTGCACAAGTCTCAAGGAAAATACTTGTTTAAATCATTATTCTTTCATTCACAAATAGTGAGAATAACTTATCTCCATAAAAGGAATAGATACTTTATACCTATTTGCCTCAGGATTAACTGATTCCGTTGTTAGGATATCATCTCCCACTGCTTAATTATTCGAGCTATCGTAGATTCGGTTTTACGGAGGGACCAGGCTTGTCCATGTGCGACATAAAGGTGCTTGAATGTATGAAAAGTTCAAATCTCGGTCTCTATGTGTTTCGTAAGAGTGTATGCAGTTGAAGCTGTCTAAACCGGCATCTGTCCAATCTGGAATGTTGTCATCAGTGGTATAAAATCTTGTACATTTGTCTCCAGCTCTAAAATCCGGCACGTTTTCCAAACTGGATTAATTTCAATTCAGTTCATATAATGTGGTCGTGGTCAAGCATTACGGACATCGGTCATATGACGTGCGGATACATGCGATATTTGTATAGTATGCAGTGAATGAATTTGCTTTCTCATCATCAGGTTATTTCTCAGTTCGGAGGCATATCCTTGAATCGGGTGGTCATGCTTGCTGACCTGGCTGACACATGTCATCGTATCCTAGATGCGTAAATCGATGCTGTTGATCCCTGGATTGTCTGGCCCAACTCGATTATTTACAGACCGCCGCCATATTGCTGGAATATCACCGAGTGACCAACCAATCCTCGGAGTCAACAGCGACCTAGATATTGTATATCGTTTTGATGACGTGGGCGGTTGAGTTGACAATCACCCCCTACATCCTTTTCGCCATGTTAAGGGTTTGGCTGAGGGATTATCAGCTCTATATATCTACCTGATGACACGTGTGTTCATACCACGTGTACAGCACAGGTACAAACTGAACTGATGACCCGGCGTTCACATACACGCTGTCAGTCTTGACGACCACTGATCGATGGGACTGGCCTCAGGGATGTACAGCATTCGAAGGACACTCCAAGTACCCTCTACTCACAACATTTTAATGTGAGCATCGCCCTTTCATCAGTCTTTAGTTCACAGACGGGCAGATACATGCCGACTGTATTACTGGAACATATCCACTGACATATTAACGCTGCCATATGTGGAGCGAGGGAGTAGTTTACTTGCTCTAAGCAACGCCTAACTTTACAAAAAAACTCACACATGAACATTCTTATTGTGACATCACAGTCATATCCCAGTTACATCACAGAGTGACCGCTTAATATGGAATTAAAGTCCAAAGTAATGATGTGAGTTTAATTTTACGCCCCATTCAGTAATATTCCAGCTACATGTATATGGCGGCAATCTGTGAATAATCGAGTGGATCAGACAATCCAGCGATCAACATCATGAGCACCAATCTGTGCAAATGAGATACGATGACATGTGTCAACCAAGTCAGCGAACCTGACTGCCCTATCCCATAATTCGCCACCTACGACAAGCATGTGTTTCTGAAGATGAGTTCTAAAGGGTCTCAGACTAATAAAGGTATTACACTTTTATCACTTCGATGGATGTGCATGGTGCTGACAAACCAAGATACTGACTCGGGGCAGACCGAGATTCGAACCCACAATCATAGTTTTCTGGCGTGTCTAACTCACGTTCAAGAGGGTTGATTGTTCTGTGGGATTGCCCACGCTTCGGTTGCTTCATGGGTTCACAGGCTCGTCTGAGAATCTCACATCGACCCACCATTTTTCACAGTGTGTTCATTTGTCGAGAGTAATTGCTCAGTCGAGCAATGACCACGGACCAAGCCACTGTCTGATTGCCGTTGCAGTATAATCGGCCACCTCTCTTTTTTTCCCCCTAAACTATAATGATGAATTTTCACTATATCTCCAGTGGAATCAGTGTTTTGTCTACAGCGAGTTCACGTCGATTTCTAATGGGATCGTATTTCCAGGATCGTCTCAAACCAGCACGGAAAGTACCGATGTATCATCGTCAGTGTCTCCGGAGAGAATGCACCGTTCTTCGTCGTATTTCGGCTGTTTCCGAGCCAGGCATAAATCACACGACACGACATTTGGTACTTAATGAATGTACGTTCGTTTCATGCCCTGATGCCAATATATGCTGTGTGATAGAGGTTTATTGTCGGTGTAAGGAATCTTGATCCCTTAAGGGCACCGTAAAGGGATTTATATTTCAGGAAAGTTGAAACTAAAACAAATGTCAAAAAAAAGCCGCGAGTCTATGCACATGCAAACTGTATCGCAAATGGGGTTGCGCAGCATAAGAATATGACAAATCTTCTTATATGAAGTTCAAAAGTTGGCATCGTACTTCCCTCGCCTCGGATTGAAAAATATTTTTATGTCAAAATGAAATATCGCCACCATCAACGGAACACTCCCATTTCCTCACTAGGTTGTGCTCTCAGATTTTCTACCCCATCTTTAATAATTACTCACGTGAAATATGTTTTATTCAACCTTTTAAACGCCACTCCTGGTATTCAGATCTTTCTTCGCCTCCATTACCCCTGTCAGCTTCCGGTTGAATGGAGTGACAGAACAAGAATAAGCAGAAATTAAAAAGAAATACCATATTGCCTAATTTTATCATGAACCTGTTGGGGTTTGTTTGTCTTCACTGTCGTCGTAACATTTAGTCTACTTAAAAACACTTCTGGCGTAATGGTCGAATGAAGCAAGGAAGGTAACTGTAAGTATTCCATATGGAATAATACCCTCCTGTTCCTTCACTCCGTTGGAACAGGAAGCTTGAAGTGGTATTGAGGCTAAAAACGGTCCGATACACCACGAGTTGCGTTTAAGATGTTGAATAAAAATATTTCACGTGAGTAATTGTTTAACATGGGGTTGGAAATGTGAGAGCACAACCCGGTGAAGAAATGGATGTATGCCTTTGATGGTGGCGATATTTTATTTTGACATGACAAATAACCGAAGCGAGGAAAGTACGTTGCCAACCTTTGCTCGCGTGTAAGAAGACTGGTCATTTTCTCTATGCTGCGCAACCCATTTGCGCTACAGTTTACCCGAGGTCTCTGCTGTTCAAAATAACAAAACTATATTTCAAATTATCCTCATGATAATGATCATCGGCATCATCAACAACAACATTACCAACGCAGTTATAATCATTATCTTCTTCCTTCCCAGAACTGTATCCATGGTAACATTAGCATCAGTGGACTAACACTATGAGACCGCCAAAAACACTTAAATACAATAATGCACTTTGTACCACCCGCCTCATGTTTATTCTTATTATCATTTTGATAATGTTGATCATTTTTAAGTTTACGCCGCGTGTGTTGATTGGCAAAGTAATTCTACACACTAGTATTCGAGACTAGTGTATCCTTCGCAACACATCGCAGAAATTTGAGTGTCCTTAATCAACTTGGCATTTATATCTGAACTGATAAATCGTAGCTGTAGTAATTATATCCGTCTACGTCAGTGATAAATAATCCTAACAGTATAACGACTTACCAGTGTTATGTACATGTGTATGTCGAGTGCAACTCCTCACCAATCGTTTTTATATCGCCGCCTGTTTCTCCAAGCGTAACATCGTCCATTATACAGGATAATGCCTATTCAATTAGCATTATATAAATGGATCTATCTATCACTGTAGTGACGTCACACTTTCATTTTCCAATGCCCAACCTAGCACAGAATTTGTTTCGCTCGTGTAGGTGTGTTGTTTCACGGCTTTAACGTCTTGTCATTCGAATCCACCCCTGTCCAAGTCTTGTCTTTCTGGGACAACCTGAATGTGAACTAGTGCCCCTTCGGATAGATTTCATATTGGTATTTAAACACCAGAACGTCTTCAAACGAGAAGATAACTAATTCCACAGTTTCTGCTTAGTCCCATAGTAATAATCGTTACAGTAACACCCGCATATTGCTCTTTGAAAGAATTATAACTCTTTGATATGCAAACAACTATACTTAATTTCCATGTTGAAAAAAAATATCTCTTACTCTCAGCCGTTTGTCTACTGTGTAAAATTTATGTTTCTGATTATGATAGAAAATGAGTTTTGTAGAGTCTACTCTTGAAGGTAGGTTTCTTTTCTATTTTAATTTGTTGACGTGAAATTAGAATATTTTTATTTACAGCCGTAATAATATCAATAAACTAACTCATCTGTCAGGAAAAAAGCGATCAAAACTGTACCTTTAGCATATTACATTCATGCCTCATAAACCAAGCAGTACCAATATCTGAGCATCTGTAAGTATACCGATGACTTTACGCCGTAATATATATTATTGCTTTTAAAACCTTTAGGTAGGAATAACTGACAGGAGGCATATTTCCTTGATAAGTGGTTTAGCAACAACTAGGTTTTAATATTTATGAGGGGAAATGTTTTAGATTATATTTTTCCACCATCCTGCATTAAAGTATCAAAAAAATGCCAGTGGAGGGAAAGCTTCAATATCTTCAGTTTCTCTGAGGAATATTAATCTTTGGATCTGTCGTTATCTGTTATGTTCTGAAACAACGATTACTTGTTTGCTGTGGCTTGTGAGACCAAGGTCTTTGACCACTTTTTTAAACTCTTGTTAACGCGATATTTCATGCACTGTTCTACCCAATCTCGTCACATTTAGTGACTGTAAACATTGGGTAATTACACAGACACCAGTCGATGTGGGTGACCTTCACCCTATCTTCATGGTCACAATCACTCTTTGACCACTTTTCAAACTTATGTAAACGCGACATCGATATCCCTCAAAATGTTGCACCCAGTGTCTTCAATTATGTTGAGAGCGTAGACATCAATCATTTTACGGCTTTGACCTTAATTCAAGGTCAAATGACACTTTTCAAAATCTCACCCACCTCAATGCCTAGACCAGTTATATCACGTGACTAATAGATTCAACAATGTACTACGTTATTCTTTCATGAGTGAAGGTTTTATTGTCCTTGAAGATTAGACATATTTTACACTCACCTCTTTTGAATATAATACATAGTTAAGATATTGAAAAACTCTAAATTTTAGCCTCCGAGCTGAAATATATATGTCCATTTCTCATGAATTTATGTTAGAAACAAAATGGGTATCAGGATAGGGTAGGGCAGAGGTTAAAAAATCCCGACGCCCGGGACAACTCACTTTTCATTTCGGGCAATCAAATGATGACATCGTACCTATCCATGGGCTACCTGATAATTTCCGCTTACGGTTTCAAACTGCAAATATACTTCGATTTCTTTCCATATCTGCTCAAAATGTAACTATTAAATTTCGCAATGGTAATAAAGCAGGGTTATCTTTTTCGCTGTTTATCACTTTTCGATAAACAGTCCAGTAAACATTAATATCAAATACCATGTTTATTTACTCTTTCATAATTTCTTCATCATGATTATGTCTTAAAAATCAGGGTTTAGGGTAATGAGGGGTAGGGTACCCGGGTAGAAACTTTGGACATCGTCCCAGCCATAATGCACCCTGAAACAGGCTTCACACATTGTGCCGATGTGGGGAATCGAACTGGGGTCTCCGGTGTGACAAACGAACGCCTTTACCACAAGGCTACCCCACCGCCCCCTTTAACTTACTTAACAAGCCATAGGTACATCTTAATCAGCAATCGATATGTCATAGCAATGATCGTTAAAAGAGTTACTTCTTGTTGTCTTGCCGAACGCTCGACAGTAGGATTACTGGGTCAGTATATTGTCTCATTGCGGTATCACAGTACCCGTGGCATGGCATATCAACGGAAAATCACTAGTGTAATACCAGCATTTGTTGTGCATGCTATGACCTTGAACGTCAACAGCACCTCACCCCCATGCGCTTACTTATCCTCACACCACACGTTTTTTCACTCACTCACTCACTCACTCACTCACTCATCACCTCCACCATCCATTCACCAGAGCTAGTCTTATTGCTGAAACCTCTGAACAGGTACGATTAATACATGTTCATTCGAGTCGATCTCACCCTTGCATGCGTGGAATAATGCTTAAAGTTGCCGAAAACGTTTACCTATTCGTCAGTTCGTCACAATGAAGGATTCACAATGCTTGCTGACTTCAAACTCAACAGCAACACAACCAAGCTTCCAGACCAATAGGCACGCTGGGGTAGCCCAGTGGTTAAGGCGTTCGCTCGTCACGCGGAATACCCGTGTTCGATTTCCCACATGAAGTTAATGTGTTCAGCCCATTTCTCGTGATTTGGCTGGAATATTGCTAAAAGTGGCGTGAAACCATGTTCACTCACTTCAGAGCAGTAGTTCCTTAATATACAAGATACGCCTGTGCACAGTACGCCGCATGGGATACCATCAGTTTCCTGCCAAAGTGTAGATCAAAGACAGATCAGGAACATATTCAAACATCCTAGTGACAAACCACCACCCCCACCCCACCCCCACCCCCACCCCAATGCATATTAATATTAAAGAACGTTCGTGAAGGAATGGCCATTTTCATCATCGTCTCGTTGACCTCTGTGAAACCTCCCGACAGCCTTGAGCGATTGGGTCAGTCAGGTCATCAGCCTGTTCTGAATACTACTGTTGCCCAGTCAATACAGTTACTCAACCAACAATCTCCCGGAAGACTTATCTTCATTTACGTAGGTAATGGTAGTTCAACAAGAGTTAATTCTTGATAGACTGAGGTACTGCTAATACTCAGTCGTTCGATTTGCGCGCAAACCCGGTCGAAAAAATAACCTGGAAGGCAAGAACCATCAACTCAAACCCGCAGTATTTAATTTCTGGTTCCAGTTCTAAAATTATTCATTACCGTTATTCAAAATTTTATTGATCTTGGAAACACTGGCATGGACATACCAGTGTGGTTCGGGCAGAACCTTGTACACCATCATCACAGTTGAATCTCTTCCTGAGCAGCGGTAGTATACTGCATAAAACTGTCGTCTCCAGTGATGCGCCGAACGCAAGCCTCTAATGAGAAATCTATCCCTCGTCTGCCCTGCCTTGTCAGTGAGAACTGTCAGATAGTTTTAACATTGAGGAATCCTTGGGAGGTGGAGGAAATTTCAGACTTTAACTTCATCTAGCAGGTAGCTGACATGGAGTTTATGGAGGCTAAATGGCAAAGTGTGTTTTGAAGTTTACAGAACAGAATTTGTAAATTGATAGAAGCGTTAATATAGTTTCTTCAAAGTGTTCGATTGCAGGGAACATGTACAACAATAGACGCCTATTGGGGACATGTCTCCAACCTTTTGTGCCTGCCATGAAATTAACGTTCCTGTTTGTGAGTGAGTATGGTTTAATGCCGCTGCAAGCATTATTACAGCATTACCATGATTGAGAACACCCAAAATGGCTACCCATATGAGGAATCGAACCCGAGCCTTCGGCGTGACTGGCAAACGTATTAACCACTGGGCCACACAACGTCCTTTAGACCATACCTTGGTTAGTTATTAAGAAAACTCGTGTACAACTAAGACATTTCTATTCATTCTGTGACGAGAAAAACAGCTCGTATGTGACGTTTATTGCATGGTGACACACTGGTCATTCGGTTGCCAAATTCCTGTCTGGTTCCCCTACTCAGATTCGGTCTAATTATTAGCCTCCATCCACTCGTTCAATTTCATGAATAATGTTTTGTTGTTCATCCGACCCGTGAAGGTCCCGGAGTAGAATAAGCCTTCAGCAATCCATGCTTGCCATAAAAGGCGACTCAGCTTGTCGTAAGTTGATAACAAACGGGATCGGGTGGTCAGGCTCGCTGACTTGGTTTACACATGTCATCGGTTCCCACTTACGCAGATCGATGCTCATGTTGTTGATCACTGCATTGTCTGGTCCAGACTCGATTATTTACAGAGCGCCGTCATATAGCTGGCGGCGTAAAACTAAAACTCACTCACTGTTGTTCATCCCGAGTCATCCCACTGAGGCCACCAATGACCCACAAATCTATGCAGTGTTGCGACACGTTGCAACGCAAGGATCTTATGATTGTAGGTTCGAGTTCCGGTTCGTCCGCATGATATATGTTCTTGATTTGGTGTCTGGGTCTGTGGGTAAGGCAGTAGTGGTGAACGGCTGTGAATTAATCACTTCGACTTTTCCCCAACAAGTTCCCATGCAATCGTAAAAGAACCCAGATAGGTACAATGTGTGAAGCCCATTGTTGGTTCTTCCGACGTGATATTGCTGGAATATTGCTAAAAGCGGTGTAAAACCATACTCACTCACTCATTTTCAGCTGAGAAAATGCCCCTGCTCATGTTGAAACGTTATCGTGTATTAAGAAATCAGCGCTCACAAGTCATAACCATTAACAAATATTGTTTTTGTTTCAAGTGTTGCTTTTGGGCCGTATTTTATGTAAAGAATTCATAAGACAGAAAAAAAACTATTATTGTATACATTCTACCTAATCACCGTAGGGCTGTATATTTATAAAACCAACATTATCTTAACGAATGTGAACATTAGGATTATTTTTTACAAGTATCATTTTACTGACATGTTTTATCCAGTACCACTTCTCAAATTATATTTTAAATCGGAGCCCTGTCAGTACCAAATGTTTTCAAATTTTATACAACCCCCTTGACTTTGCTTGAGTACTCTTGGCCTGTAAGTAGTCGTATAAAATGAAGCAAACTTTATCTTCATCGGGTCAACAAGGGTTAACTCCCTTAGACCATAAATCAATACCGCAATGTGATTACGCTCAGGACGGACCTTTTAGCACTGATTTATACGTCGATGTTGTTAACTTCGGACTGAAAGGAAAAGTTTCAGGAAACACATTAATGAATTAGGTACATAGCAGGGGATCAGTAAAGGTCTTGTGTTATAGATACATGTAGTGGTATTGACAGGGGGAGTTCCACAGAAGGCGAACGCTGTGTTCTAACCAAGGACGAATGACTTACTCTATCACATTGTCAGCGAAGATTCTTTTTTTCTTTTCACTTCGTGTAATGAACAAGTATTTTCTACGTCTTCTGTTGACGCCCAAAATGAAGAAATAGATGACTTGATTACATTTGTCCTTTGTCTTTTTATTCAAATCTATCAACAAATATAGAAAACACCTCAACTTTCTGCTCTAGTTAATTTTCAAATGTGGCATTTGAATTTTATAAATATTTTTCATGATGACTTTGAGTAATCATCTGTTATCATTATATATAAAAGCTTTCAGTCATACTTGGACCATTTGAAAATCAAAACAAATCATAAAAAATTCACCTTGAATTTTAAACCACGAGCGCTGGCCATTAACAACTGCAAAACAATATTGGTCCGGGTCACTAACGATATTTAGTCGTGTCTGGTCACATAATATCGTATATTCGAGACAGAAACTCGATTAAAAAGGTAGATCGATTATAATCAAGGATAGGTTCCGATAACATGTTTCTTTGTTGTTTAACATCGCACTCAGCAATATTCCAGCCATATGGTTGCGGTCTGTAAACGTGACTGGACCAGACAATCCAGTGACATCATGAGTCAGATTGCTACAGATTTTTACGTAGCTGATACATAAAATTTCATGGCCCCAATATACAGATAGAATACTGCTTAACCATATCTCATAAAAAATAGGCGATAAAATACGACTTAACGTTACAATACGTGATAGCCAAACTGTTAAAGAGTGCGATCGTTACGCCGACGCAACAACGCACGAAGCCTTCTTTGCTTCCTCTTGTGAAGGGTTTCCCGTGTGAAGGATCAATGCGTCAAATGTACTCTGGCAGTATCGTGAGATAATATTTATTGTAGGCCTCGTTCAAAGGGAATCCAATCGAAATGTAATTCTCATCTGTAGATTGTCCTTTAAACAAACTGCTTTTGTTACCTTAGTGGAAGATACGATCTGATTTTATGATGAAGTTTGCCAGGCGATCACATTCGCCTTGTTAATTGTTTAAACTCCTTACGGAATCAGCAGCATATCGTAGACGATCATGAAAAGTGCACTGTTATTTGTATCGTCTAATTAAAGTATTTTGCAGATATAGTTATTATAATGTTCTGTTTGTATATTAAATTTGTGTAAATTTATCGTCTTTTCACTTTTCTGGTGCATATCTTTGTAGTAACGTGTAGACGTGAAGATCAGGTTTAGAACTGGTCTGTAGCAAGCCATTCTTGTCGTAAGAGGCGACCAGCGGGATCGTGTGGTCAGGCACTCTTACGTGGTTGACAGATGTCATCGAATCTAAATTGCGTAGAACGATGTTCATAATACCAGTCACTGGTAGTACTGGTATACTGGCTGGTGTCTCGGTCCTTTTCGAGCGGAAAATCAAGACACTGGAGTGTTGACTTTAGCTGAAGTAGAACAGGAAAAACTCTAAAGGAAGCCAAATAACTTGACGCTTCAGATTGGACTTCTTCAACAGTGCTCCCACTCAAAAAATTTTAAGAACACATTGCTGGCTATTAATCAAGATTCACACTGAAACAACACGGAACGTATATACTTCATAACTTCCTTTATTCGTGTAATTTGATGAATTGTTCCTTTGTTTCAGGTTTAGCTTATTTCCTAGTGATGTGACCTGTACAGTTTTCAAACCGAACGAGGAAGCATTAATTAGTTATGTTTAATGTTGTCAGTGTGAACCAAGAGCGGTAGGGTATATACGGGTACATGGGGTCGTTTTCAAGCCACACTCTTAGACACTATGTAGCATGTTAAACCTGATATGCAGGGGGGGGGGGGGGGTATGGAGAAACATCGTCAACGACAAACAAATATAGCGATGCATAGCATACTTCTCATGGTATCTTTCTCAACGACAACATACGACGTCTTGTACCTAGTGTCAGCAACTTGTTTGTGATCATTGCCTTTAAAATATTTCTTCAATGTACAAAGTGTTAAGTTGTCGTTGGGACTGTTACATCACCAACGCTTGGGTTAAATCACCGTTAGGATTGTTACGTCGCAAACGCTTGAGTTAAGTCACCGTTGGGATTGTTACGTCGCAAGCGTTTATGTTGAATCACCGTTGGGACTGTTACATCACCAACGCTTGTGTTAAATAACCGTCAGGATAGTTACAACGCAAACGCTTGTGTTAAGTCACCGTTGGGATTGTTGCATCACAAACGCTTGAATTAAGTCACCGTTTGGCTGTTAGATCACCGAATCTTGTGTTATGTCTCGGTTGGGACAGTTACATCACAAACGCTTGTGCCAAGTAACCGTTAGGACTGTTATCCCCAAACACTTATGTCACGTCACCTTTGGCGTAGTTACATCACCAACGCTTGTGTTAGGATCTGTTAGTCTATGTTCCGTGACCATTAGTCGCCATTATGCAGGTGTAATGTTTCTATATGCTTGAAGCCAGTATGGTCGTGTCTGTGGGTCACCATTAAGTGGATAAGGTCATTATCGTGTTATCAATTAGTTCACCTTTCATTAATCACCTCTTGGTAACAGTTTTGTTACAGTCTCATCATCACACACTCCAAATACAGCTAGACAAACAACAACACATAGACAGTGTACACACAATTCCATCCTCGTCTGAATATAACAAAATCCTTGTAGGTAGTGTTAAAATGGCCCGACAAAGGTTTGAAAATGTTTAAACCATACATAGTGTCCAGTGATAGTAGGTCACCATATACCTCCATGCGGAAATGAAGCGATTGAAACACAGGCTATTGCCAGTGACGTCCTCAGATATCCACACATTAACTCCACCTTATATTTAATAAAATTTCTAAGAGATACGAATTAAATCTCAACACGCATTATCAATGTAATAAGTATTCCTACATGACGACACAATCTGCCTGAGAGTAGGCGACAAATCGAAAGACTTCTTTCATAAGGATGGAAACATACAGTGATATGTGAACGTGGGTAGCAGACGACAACAACGGGTAACAGGTTATGTGAGGGCGGGCTATGTGGGATAGTGTTATCGGGGATGGGTGTGTGATGAACTGGGTCGACATGGAATACCCATCTCGTGGTGTATTCAGGGTAAACGGGAGACCACAGGTCAACAAAACTCCACACAAGTTGGATTAATTGCGTGATCAGTCGTTGTTGAATGCTGAATGTCGTCTCATGGGACGTTTGGTACAGATCGACGTCCTCGAAAAAGTGTGAATATATGACGGTTAACAGCAACTCATAGTATCCTCAGGTGAGTGGCCATAGGTGAAATTCCATCGTCATGGCCGGTCTGCTTAGCACAATATGAATGCCCGAGTTGGTGTATTCTGTGTTTGGGCGATGGGTGATAATGCTGATAATTTTCCGAAATGAAAATATGTGACATTTAAACATAATATTGTTTCAGGTTTGGGCCAACATGTCCAGCCTGTTCAGGCGGGTGTCCAACCTGGTCTGGGGGTCCCGTCGTTCGGCTCCCAGAGAAAAAGACAAAAAGAGCCCCAAGTCTGGGAGGAAAAAGAAAGGAAAGAAAGATAGAGAGGAGGAGACGAAACATGCCGAGGTTAGTTCCGTGAAACGAACTATAAATAACAGCCCGACGGATCAAGCTGTGCTACTCAGCCGTGACCGTCACGCGCACTCTGAAGACATGGCGGACACCTCAGTAGCAGACGACACGATCCATACCAACAAGTCCAGCGTTGAATCTCACGTGCGAGAGGAGGAAACGGTGAACGGTTGTGATAGTGCTCAGTTAAACAGTTCACCGTCTTGTGGAGACGACAATGTGACTTTGCTTGCATCACAAGCTTCAGGCGACAGCAAACGTGAGGGCGCGAATACTAAATTTGCACAGACAGGCTCGAAAGAAAGTGAATTGACCGAGTCTGGCGAGTCCCAAACTTCAAGCTTGAGTCACTTGGAGAACATATCGGAGAAAGAAGCGAGTTTGTTACTGAACGAAATGTACAGTGAGAGCTCTGTTGATTCGGAACATGGAACAGGATCTGAAAAAGAAAATCAAAAGTCTAAAAAGGGAATTAAACACATACTTCGTCGAAAAATAAGCGCGACGTTGATGAATATTGATTTGGAGCAGTGTGATCCAGAGATTTGTGTGAGCGTGTTAAAAATCCCGTCTGTGAATACGTTCGGGGCTTTGAAGAAGAAGGTAAAGTCCAGTGGGAAAGAATGGATGCAAGGATTCTTGGACGCCAAAGGCCTGGACGCTCTGCTGGACTGTGTAGACACACTTGGAAGTAAACGGGTAACCCAGCTGTCCGATGCCCTTCTTCTCCTTGAATGTGTGGCTTGTATCAAAGTGGTGATGAACTCCAAACTGGGCTTGGAATGCCTGGTCCAACATCCCGATTACGTCAACAGACTCGTCAAAGGTAAGGAAAAAAAACTATATTTGCTTTGTGAATCCGAGTGCCGTCATGGTGACGTTTTTTCAAAGGTATCGTTATGTGATGCAAGGCCAGAAATCCACGGAAACGACACCTGTGATTAGTGGTGTGCACAGCGAAATGGGCACCTTATGTCGTCATGATGACGTTAATCTATTGTTAGCTATTTAGGTTGACGTCAAGTTGTAATAAATGTTGAGAATGTCGTGATTCGCATCGTCGTCACAATACAACTGCATGTATTCATGATACATTGTACTGATCTTGGAAATGACCAAAACACAGCAGCACACCCAACTGTCGTTACGTAGACGTACATCTTTTGACATGGTATGTCTTTCATATTATACTTATCACTTAAATTTACAACGAGTTGTTATGGAGACATCAGTAATACCATTATAACGTTTTTGCGATACGATACAGTCGTCACGAGGACGTACTTCCCCAGGCCCCATTATATGAGTGGTAGTTACTGCTTGGTGTATAAGAGACACAAACCGTATTACCAGCATACAGAAGTACATGCAAAGGTACCATGATGTCTCAAACGCGACGAGGGTCTTTTTGTCGTCATGAGAACGTACATACATAACCACCATGACGTTAGTGATGTGAAGAGCAAGGAATTGACAGTCATGTAGTGAAGGGTTGCTGCTTCAGTTTACTCTGTGTCAGCCCCCATTTGGAAATATATCAAACTGATTAGTTTTATTAAAAATGGTTCGGACATTTTTAAATTCAGATCTTGTGTAATAACTACTGGAATCACGATGATGTCGTTATAAGGAAAATGTGCCATGTTTGTGTGAATGGGTGTTTATGAAAAGAATTATTTCCTTGTATACCTTCTATAGGGTGAGTTATTCGAAGTACATCACTTTAGGCTTCCTTCTTTTGTGGAAAACTGTAGAAAACTGGAATACGCCAAATGTCATAACCATTCACTGTGACTTTCTCCCAGCAAGGCACGTGTAATATGGCAGAAATTAAGGTTGTTTAAAATATGAAATATCATATGTAGAGTTCCCTGGATTAATTCATATGTGAGCACGGATCCCGAAACAGGCGTTGTTCATAATATCAACACTAATTTCCTTGTACCTGTATCTGTTACACATGCATCTGTTACACATGCATCTGTTACACATGTATCTGTTACACATGCATATGTTACACATGCATCTGTTACACATGTATCTGTTACACATGCATCTGTTACACATGTATCTGTTACATATGTATATGTTACACATGCATCTGCAGCTTTTACACATGTATCTGTTACATATGTATGTAGTAGTATCTGTAGCATCTGTTACGCAGTTAAACATATCCACCCTTATCCATGCAACGATGTGACAGTCCTGTGGTAAAAGCGTTCCCATGACACCAGTAAATGATTACACAAAATACATTCAAACGAATGTGTAATAAATGAGTATTAGTTTTTAATTATAAGTGAGATGTCAAATTCGCTCTTTTAACGTTCAAGACAATTTTCGTTGACTTCGTCAATGATGCATGATGAAAGGTCAGAAATAATGATAATCATTATATTGCTCAATGTTTAAATATCGCGATGAGTTCCTTCAAGACTATCCTTGAAGACCCTGGATAGAGCTGTTTTTCACTAACCCATGCTTGTTGCAAGAGGCGACTAACGGGATCGGGTGGACAAACACTCTGACGTAGTTGACACATGTCATCCTATCCCAGCTGCGTAGTTTGATGCTCATGCTGTTGATCACTGTGGTGTCTTGTCCAGATTGGATTATTTACAGACTGCAGCCATCTAGCTTGAATACTGCTGAGTATTATAATACTGTTGAGTTTAACACCAACCAACCAACATAATGGATGCCACCGATGGTGTACGGTACTCGCATGTCTCACAAATACCTGGTGTCATCACTATATCACGGAATAAACCAACATACGCTTT